>NC_069499.1:55052505-55082505 GCF_027579735.1 Bombina bombina | reverse complement strand
ATTTATTTTATTCTCTTGATATCCTTTGCTGAAAAAACATCAAAGCACAACTGGGAGCTAGCTGAACACCTCTAGTCAGTCAATCAAAAAAGACAAATGTGTGCAGCACTTTAATTCATTAAACGTTACAATGATGCTTTTTTTCTAATACTTCCCTTTTTGTTACTGTAAACAGACAGCCTATCCTCCACCCTCATCTTCTTCTGTATTTTGCAGATCGATGACGAATCTGGCTTCCTCCAATCATTGCATGACCCCATTGGCATCCAGCTCGCGGGGCATGCAACTATTGGAGGAAGCCGAATTTGTCATTGAAAAAGATAAGTGCGGAGGATCGCCGCTCTGTTAACAGTAACAAAAGGTAAGTATATTTTTAAAATAAAGTGTCATTGTAAAGTTGAATGAATTAAAGTGCCCCTGTTTTTAAAAGTATTTTTAAATACTGGGCTTTAATTCATTAAACTTTACAATCACTTTAACCCCTTAGTGACCGGACCATTTTTCTTACCGTTAAGGACCAGGGCTATTTTTACATTTCTGTGGTGTTGGTGTTTAGCTGTAATTTTCCTCTTACTCATTGGGGCTTATTTATCAAATGTCTGTCCGACATTATCCGATCAGCGGATCATGTCTGACAGACATCGCTGAATGCGGACAGCAATACGCTCACCGCATTCAGTATTGCACCAGCAGTTCTTGTGAACTGCTGGTGCAACGCCGCCCTCTGCGGAGCTTGATAAATATGCCCCATTTACTGTACCCACACATATTATATACCCTTTTTTCTCGCCATTAAATTTACTTTCTAAAGATACCATTATTTTCATCATATCATATAATTTGCTATACATTTTTAAATAAAATATGATGAAAAAATGGAAAAAAATAATTTAATTATTTCTTAATTTGACCCCTAAAATCTGTTACACATCTACAACCACCAAAAAACACCAATGCTAAATAGTTTATAAATTTTGTCCTGAGTTTAGAAATACCCAATGTTTACATGTTCTTTGCTTTTTTTTTTTGCAAGTTATAGGGCAATAAGTACAAGTAGCACTTTGCTATTTCCAAACCATTTTTTTTTTCTCAAAATTAGCGATAGTTACATTGTAACACTGATATCTGTCAGGAATCCCTGAATAACTCCTCACATGTATATATTTTTAAAAAGACAACCTAAGGTATTAAACTTGGGGTATTTTGACTCTTTTTATTCAACCATTTTACCACCAATATATGCCAAAGTTTGAATAAAAAAAAAGTGATTTTTAGCAATTTAAGAATACATGTACTGAGAACTTTAAAGTGAAGGTAAACTTTGATGAATGAAAGCCCATTTTTTTAAAAATACTATTAAAAACAGGGGCACTTTCATTCATCAAAGTTTAGAAAGCAGCCGTTTTGATTAAAAACTTACCTTTGTTTTTTTCACAGCAGCTTCCCCCACCCGGAGATCCTCTCTTCACACGTCATCAATGACTAATCCGGCTTCCTCCAATCACGGCTGTCCCCCCAGGGGTGTCATTGCATGAGGCCATGCCGTGATTGGAGAAAGCCGGAATATTCATTGATGACGTGTGAAAAAGAGGATCTCCGGGTGGGGGAAGCTGCTCTGGCTGTGGAAAAAAAAAGGTACGTTTTTAATCAAAACGGCTGCTTTCTAAACTTTTAATGAATGTGTCCCTGTTTTTAATAGTATTTTTAAAAAACTGGCTTTCATTCATCAAAGTTTACCTTCACTTTAAGTGTTACTGCCAAAGAACACCCAAATATGTGTTCAGCAACATCTCCCGAGTACAGTTTTACCATCCATGTTGGGTTCTGTTTGAACTAAAAGGCCTTATTTTTAGGGGGGTGCATTCCAGTTTTCCAACTTGGAATTTTCACATATGGTCATCATGCACCCATGTCCTATTTGGGACATTTTTAAGGCCGGCCAATGTAATTTACCCCCATCAAACCATATATTTTTGAAAAGTAGACACCCTAGGCTATTTGAAATGCTGGTATTTTAACACTTTCCATGCACTAATTCAACCACCAGCCAGTCTTTGTCAAACCTTTGGATAGTAATTTTTGTGTTATTTTTCACACCTGTAATTTAGGCATGGATTCTCAGTTCCTGTTATGAGTTACTGCCAAAAAACACCTGAATATGTGTTTAGCAACATCTCCTGAGTGCAGTGATACTACCCATGTATAGGTGTGTCTGGTTCTCAGGGGGCTAAAAGGCCTTTTTTTTAGGGGGCGCTTTCCAGTTTTCAAACTTGGAATTTTCACATCTGTCATCATGCACCCATGTCCTATTTGGGACATTTTTTAAAATGACCAATGTAATTTCATCCCCATCAAACCATATATTTTTGAAAAGTAGACACCCTAGGGTATGTGAAATGCTGGTATTCTAACACTTTCCATGCACTAATTTAATCACTATTCTTTGTCAAACTTCTGGGTAGTAATTTTTTTGTGTTATTTTTCACACAAATTGTAATTTAGACATGGATTCTCAGTTCCTGTTATGTGTTACTGCCAAAGAACACCCCAATATGTGTTCAGCAACATCTCCTGAGTACAGTAATACCACCCATGTATAGGTGTGTCGGGTTCTCAGGGGGCTAAAAGGCCTTATTTTTAGGGGGCACATTCCAGTTTTCCAACTAGAAATGGTCACATCTGTCATCATGCACCCATGTCCTATTTGGGACATTTTTGAAGCCGGCCAATGTAATTTACCCCCATTAAACCATATATTTTTGAAAATTAGACACCCTAGGGTATTTGAAATGCTGATATTTTAACACTTTCCATGCACTAATTCAATCACCAGTCTAGAGGCATAACTAGAAACCACAGGGCCCAGGTGCGAGAATCTAAGAAGCCCCCCCCCCAAAAAAAAAAGTTGAATTTGATACATATCATTTGTTTTTTTAACATTTAACACAGAAAAAAAATGTGAATCAGATTACGTCTGCAAAAGGAGGTAACCTGTGCCCACAGTCTGTGAGATGGTCTGATCCCCAATTACTGTATATATCGACACGGTTTAACCCACCAGTACTGTATATAGTGAGCTATAAACACAAAGATAGGTCCTCAGCACTTTAACAAAAGTTTATTGACACTTAGGAATAGCATAAATAAACTTTTGTTAAAGTGCTGAGGACCTATCTTTGTGTTTATATGTTCTCCTGGACTTGGCAGCGTCCAGTGGTCATTCGTGCACTCATCCTGGAGTGTGTGCTGTTCCCACTTGCATCTTTTGCTGTATATAGTGAGCTAGTGACACAGTGCAATCTGCTGGTGAGATGGCTGGCCTAACCCTACCCGCCCCAGTAGTTTTTAAAGTGACCACAGTAGTCTGTGCCATGGTCCAGCCCCCCATACTGTATATAGTGGTACTGTATAGGGACACTGTTTACCCCCCGCCCCCCATGCTGTAGTAACAAGGTCTGTAATTTGCTGGTTCCACAAACATACATACATACACACACATACATGCATACATAAATACACACACAGTCACATACATACACACACACATATAAACACCAGTGGGTAAAACAGGAACACTAACCCCTGCAGTCAGAGACAGAGACACTAGTCAACCAACACACTCACATGATATCAGTGCAGGCAGTGGCAGGTCAACGTTTTTTATTGGAGGAGAAAAAAAAGTAATTGATGTTGCGGTTATTCAGGTTTTCCCCAACTTTATTTATACCATTTCAATACTGTCCATGAACAAGCACATTTCTCTAAAGCTAATCTTTTATTTTTCATCTGTTAATGGCTACATTTATACTTCAACAAACAATATCTCATAGAAAGTTAATGTTATATTTATTTTGTTATATGTTACTTTCACATAAATTAATGTGTATTTGTATTTCTAGAAGTCGGGATCTGCTTTTATCTCATGTTTTTTTTAATGTTATTAATGCTAGAATTTGTACATATATCTCATATCTTTGCACATGTCAGAAATCTTTTGCAAACATATTTACATGTCCCTAAGTTCCTTTTTTTTTGCTCTAAAGAATATTGTCTGCCATATATCTGTGTTTATTTATACCACTATATGTATATAGTGTAAATTTATTATTATTCTGAGCATGAATAATTGTGAATATAGCATGTAATCAGGGTATCATATGTATTTATTTGCAATCAATTAATATTTTAAGAGCTGGGCCAGTTTTCTCTCTGTACTTGTGTAACCCCTCCTGATTGCAATCTAGTTTTAAAAACCACCCCTACACAGGTGTTATAAAATGGGCTGGCATATAAAATGACAGAAGGAAGAAAAACACTGGAAATAGCATGACAGTAAAGAGGTGATTTTAATTTCTGCTGTATCTGAATCATGACAGTTTAATGTTAGGTGGGCTATCCCTTTGAGCTATCAGCTTAAGATTATATTGAATCAAACATCAATTCAAATTTTAAAATCAATATTTAAAATATTACACTGTGTTTCCTAATGTCAGCATTATCTTTAATACTAATTTCACATATACATACTTTCAAAGTATAATACACAATGTAACAAATGGCACTTACAAGTTCTGATGTTTGATCAATGACACAAGTATCGAGCAATTTGATTAGTTAGTAATAGTTTAAAATGTTTATTTGAATCAGATTGGCTGATGTCATAAATCATGTGATGATGCATATTCCAATCAAAAGTGGTTGAAAAATTCACTAGTGTGTGGGTTGTTTAGGAGTTTGCGTCATAATTTGTATGAAAAGTGTTGCGTCAAATTTGTTGCAAAGTCGAGAGTGGGACTTGTATTACATGGCTTAAACATGGAGCAAATTGATTTTTCCAAAAAAATAAAAAGGAAGTTAGCTATATTATGTTGTGTATTTATTTCATTTTTATCTCTATATCTATTAGTGTGACAAGTTTGGGGCAAAACTTTGCAACAAATTTGGAGAAATAATATTGTCTGCTTGCTTTGTAATGAGAGAAAAAGTTGTAACATAATTCATAAGTAGTAGTGCACCAAATGTGGAGCAATAATATTGTTTGATTTAGAAAGGGTATACAATTTTAATAAAGTTTCTAATTTACTTTTATTATGTAATATACTTCATTCTCTTGCAGCATCGAACATAAGCTTTCTATGTTTTCATACTCCCATTGATTTCTACGGCATCAAGGGTGGCAGATTGAAAACTAGGTACGCTGCGTCGGAATAGACGCAAGCGTACATGTTAAATGTTTGATAAATTGGGAAAATGGTCAAATAGAGTCGAATGTGAATTTGAAACATCTGTAATGACGCAAGCATCGATCTCGTCGGATTGAGATCGCGGGAGCGTATATTTCATCACACATTTCATCTTTTGACGATCTTGATGCTTTGTTAGCTACGGCGGATCAATCTCGTGACAAATACGACGTGGGATTAAAGCGTATTTTCAGTTGACGCTTTGATAAATATCCCCCATTGTACTTTAGGCATGGATTCTCAGTTCCTGTTATGTGTTACTGGCTAAGAAAACCCCAATATGTGTTCAGCAACATCTCCTGAGTACAGTGATACCACCTATGCATAGGTTTGTTGGCTTGTTTGGGGGGTGCAATGCCAAACTTCTGTCATGTGTTTGTAATTTTTTTTCACATTTAACATATCTTCTTTGCTTATCTTCTTTTGGGGGGGCCTTTTTACATACCCAAATTTATTTGCTTGCCATGAACGTGCAAATATTTGGAAAAAAAAATATGGAGAAAGTGTACACACACATTGCTTTTTGACTATAAATTTAGGAGAGCTTGTTGTAGGTTATTGCAAGAAAACACTCCAGGTTGTTTTCAGCAAGACCTCCGGAGTACACCCATGCCCCCATGCATAGGTTTTGCAGGATTTTGGGAAGGTTCTATTACAATTTTATGACTTGTAATTTGAGTTGAAAGTGGGAGTATTTCTTCTGATAGGCCTATCTTTAGTTTGGGGCCTATTGCATACCCCAGTTGTATTTATTGCCATGAAAGTGTATATATTTGAAATGTTGACACCCCAAGGTATTGTATATGGTGTGCTTTGATGCCTTTGATGCAATCGTTTTAGGCAAAAAAACATGGAGAAAGTGTATGGTGGTAATTTTTCAATTTTCATTTTTACACACACACATTGCTTTTTGACTATGATTTAGGAGAGCTTGTTGTAAGTTATTGCAAGAAAACACTCCAGATTGTTTTCTGCAAGCTCACCTGAGTACACCCATGTCCCCATGCACAGGTTTGCCAGGATTTTGGGAAGGTTCAATTACAATTGTATGACTTGTAATTTGAGTTGAAAGTGAGAGTATTTCTTTTGATATGCCTATATTTAGTTTGGGGCCTATCGCATACAGAGTTTTATTTATTGCCATAAAAGTGTATATATTTGAAACTTTAACACCCCAAGGCATTGTATATGAAGTGCTTTGATGCAACCGTTTTAGGCAAAAAAATTGGAGAAAGTGTATGGTGGTAATTTTTCAATTTTAATTTTTACACACACATTGCTTTTTGACAATGATTTAGGAGAGCTTGTTGTAAGTTATTGCAAGTAAACACTCCAGGTTGTTTTCTGCAAGCCCTTCTGAATACACCCATGCATAGGTTTGCCAGGATTTTGGGAAGGTTCAGTTACAATTGTATGACTTGTAAGCCCCATGATGCACTGTGCAGCACCATCTTTGAAGTATTGCAGTATGCACTTATTAGAGTCTATTGATTTTTCTCCAAAACTGAAATATGACACAAAGTCCAGCCAATGTAAAAAATAGGAAAGTCCACTGTGTCATGAGCATATTACATGGAGTTCTCATCCTACTTCAGCTTTAGGACTACAATACGGGAAGACCATATAAGATATGTCTGGCACCTTGCTTCTCGGTAAGTGTAAGTCACCATGTGTAGTAGCGATCGGAGACGCCACTACAGTGTTCATCCTCAGAATGCCATCTGGGCCTACTATCAGCGGTGGAGGGTATGAGTGACCAGTTTCTGGAACTATGATACTTCTCGGGTTAAATCATGAACTTGTTGGGATAGAAAGTGGCTGTGACATGGAGAGTTCCACCGCTCCTGCAATACTAAGCATTTTCTGCCGATCTTGTGAAGGACTACTGTGAAGAGGTCTCCCAGGTGATCTCTCATGAGGGAGCCGACCGCACAGGAGTTCTATCGGTCCTTCACACACTAAGGTATGTATGGGTATTGTTGGCATGCTGGAATCCGCACAGGTCACCTTCCACTCGAGCGCCTGGTTAATGTCTTGCTCCGGGGAGCCGGCCGCTCCGCCCGGTGCAATAAGATTTGCTTATCGCTGTCTTGGTCGTCTGTTTGGTTCGGGAGGTGCAGTATAGGGCTTTGGTGACCTAGATGCTTAGGATCCTCTACCGTTCCTGAAAAACATGCCGCTTTATATCTACCAGAGGTCTGGACAAGCTTGGTTAGACTCTCAAATCTATCATCATCCCTTCAAATTCTTCCAAGAGGGCTTGCATAGCGATATAGATATCAGTCATTATGAAGATTTTATATCTTAGCAGTTCCAAAGCAACTGCTCTACCCAGGTTACGGGGGGGGGGGAAGAATCTCAAGGTTAGGCCGCCGTCAGAGATCCTAACAATCTGGATCAGTGTTCTACAGTCATTTACACAGCAATCTCGACATAATTAGATTCACAACAATATAGTAAGTTTAAATCTCTTATTCTCTGATGTGGATGCAGCTGTTTGTAAAGAATATACGGAGGATCTTATTAATCTTCTAGAGCTCCTGATATTGCGGCCATATTGGGTCGGTGCCCAGACACGCCCCATGTTCACTTCAATTTTAAAGGGCCGTTAAATACAGTAGAATTACATATTCAACAAGTGCATTATAAAAATACAATGCAATAGCAGTTACTCTTAATTTTAAAATGTGAAGTATTTTTTTTTTTGTTTTTTTGACACATTTCAAAATTGATTTCAATTTGCCAGGCTCTTGTTTCACGTGACAGCCATCAACACAGACTCATATGTATACACAGTGAACTTTTGCACATGCTCAGTAGTAGCTGGTGCCTCAGAAAGTGTAAAGGTTGTCTGCCACGTATGTTTCCGTCTTTATTCTACAAGGTCCCAGTTACATTGTTTCCAAACATTTTATTTACTGTATATTATTTTTCTGTTTATTCTTTAATGGAACATATTCTGTCTGTGTATTTCATAGAGCATAATGAAATTTGTCCCAACTACGTTACATTATAATTTAGAGAGTAAATCTACTGAAGATAATGTTATTTTCTATTTTACATGATTGTTACGAGCTCAGCTTTGCAATTACTGAATGGATCACATTAAGCATTCTAACATTCTAACGCTGTTCTTTCCTCTAAAGCGCTGGTTTTCAAACCTGTCCTCAGACCTCCCCAACATGCCAGATTTTCAGGATTACCTTGGATGAGAGCAGTAAAATAACTGTTTACTAATCAGCTGATTATTTAACCTGTGCTGAGTTCAGTCTCAAAATATGGCCTGTTAGGGAGGCCTTGCGACAGGTTTAAAAAGAGGTTTTATGTACTTTAGGAGTCCAAGACCCTTGTAAACAACTGAATTAGATTTTTTTAAACCTTCTGCTAAATCACAAGAGATTGTTTTCCTGTTCTTGAGGCCCTTATTAAAATAATTTTCAGTGAACCAAGCCTGGTGTTCTCTTTTAATCCGTCCTCTAAATTTAAAAGAATGTCTCCTTTACCGGCTTCAAATGTAGAGCTTTAGAAAACTTTTCCAGTGGTGGATGATGCTATTTTCTTTTAGCCAAACGCACTACTATTTCCTTAGAGAATAGAACATCTTCCAGGAACCATATGGACATGAAATTGTTGATCTTTTATCAAAAGGCCTATTTCAGCAAGCATTGCTTCTGTAGCTACTAGCTGTCTGCTCTTTGGTTTGACAGATTGTCTGAGCAAATCTCAGAAGACTCTGTGGATAAAGATTTTAAAAATTGCTTTAACCTTCTTAAGTTGACTAATGCACTTATTTCTGGTCCTATTTTTGACATAATTTGGTTTTATGCCAAGTATAAGACTTTAGCAGTGATAACCATAAGGGCTTTATGATTTAAGTCATTGTCAGCAGAGTGTCAAAGGATAGACTTATCTCTCCTTTTCAAGGAAGAATTTATTTGGACCAGGTGTCTTGGTGTTATCATTTCCACTGTGTCTGGAGTTAAAGGAACATTCCTACTTCAGGATAAAAAATCTAGAACAAATAGTCTAATCTATGAACCAAAAATCTTCCTCCTCTTTAAAATGACCTGAATCTTCCAGATTTTCCTTAAAGTTTAATTCCAACAAGTTCAAGCATTCTATGAGCCTTTTTTTTCCTCTTCCAAATTAGTATGAAGGTATAGCCCAAATCCAGATTCTTTTCTGGTAGGGGCCGGTTAACACATTTTTTGTAAGAAGGACTGATCGCAGTCTGTCCAAGATCTCTGCCAGGCTTACAGAATAGGTTTCAAATCAAGGCCTTCTCGAGGAAGGTGTCTTCTGTCTCATGTTCCAAAATACTTTCTAATTTTGTGGCTGTATTAGCTGAAGTCCAAGTTTTGGAACAAGGCCAGGGATTTTATTACATCCTTTTCCATTATTCCTAAGAAAGAGGGAATATTCACACCTATTCTAGACTTAATGACTTCTATTTAAAAAATATTAACAATCTGGACAATTCTACCCCTTATTCAACAGGGTCAATTTATGTCTAGGTTTTAAGGAAGCCTACCTTTCTATTCCTAGACAATATCCAGCTTCTAAGATTTGCCTTTCAAGACAAACTTTTTCAGTTTGTGGCTCTACTGTTTAGTTTATCTACAGCTCCCAGAATTTTTACATAGGAACTCTCTTATCTGGAATAAGAATTCATGTAGTTTAGTGGCTCTATGTCTGGATGACATATTGATTAAGGGTCCATTTTTCCTTCAGCTGTATTTCATACCAATATTATGTTTTCTTTGCAGAGATCGTTGGATAATTCATTTTAAAGCACTCTCTTTCTCATTAATCAAGAGTCTCTTTTCTACAAGCCTTTATAGACTCAGTGACTATGCAGCTTTCTCTAACGGATAAGCGATCAAAGTTACAGTCAGTTTGCTCACAGCTACACTAAATTTCCAACCGATTAATGTAGGGAAGTATTAGGTCTGATGATTGCAGCATCAGATGTTCTTCCTTTTTGCATGGTTCCATATGAGATCTCTTCAACTTTACATGCTTAGAAAATAGTGCAAAAAATTCACTCAACTATCTTATGAGATTCCTATGGGATTCTTCAGTGAGGCAATCTCTGTCCCGGTGGATAGTTTTCTAAACTTTTTCTGGTGGCGTCCTTTATTCCCCCAAATTGGAAAATGTCTGTAGATGCCAGTCTCTGGGATTGGGGTTCAGTCTGGGGGGTCAAGGAGAGCACAGGGAGTTTGGTTTCCTCAGGAGACGAGGTTACCAATAATTATCTTTAGGTCCCTTCAGAGCAATCATCTTCTGAAAGGGGATACATCCTAGTTTTTATTCAGACAATGTTACAGCTGTAGCTTATATCCATTATCAGGGGGAAACTTGCAGTTCCTTAGCAATGAAGGAAGTCTCAAGGTATTTTGATTGGAGACTGAAAATGTTTCTAGATTTTGCATCCCAGGAAGGAAATCTGGGAAGCAGATTTCCTTAGTAGGTAATCCTTTCCACAGGACTGTTTTCTCCTTCAAGTAGTTTGATTGTGGAACAATGGGGTCTCTCCGAGATAGATCTGATGATTTCTGTTTCCAACAGCAATAGTTCAAATTGAATTGAGCATTCTTCATTAATCTGACAGATCCAGTCAGGCCCTGCAGAACTTGATTAACGAATTTGATTCAAATGTCAAGCTTTCTCCAATCATCAAGATCTCATGTCTCATCTTTATGGACTAGAGAGTGAATACCTATTTTTTTTTTTATAACAAGAGGTTTCATTGATGCTGTATTGAGCACCTTATTTCACGCCAGGAAGCCTGTTTCAAGTAAAAATTTTCCAAATGATTTGGAAAGTTGTTTCTTTCCTGCTATGAAAACCAGGGTTTTAGCTGACATTCTTTTAGAATTATTTTCTATAATTTGGTTAAAATAATTACTTCGAGTCATATTTTGGCATTTTCTATTCCATGCTACAAGAAAACTGCTAAGTGTCTTGACATCAATGCTTAGTTTATCAGACAGAGGGGCCGAAGCTTGATGCCCGTTTCTCCGCAAGCCTTCAGGCTCTCCGGAAACAGAAGTTATGATGCAGCGTTCTAAAGATCGCTGCTCCATAACTTGTCCGCCTGCTCTAAAGGCCGCAGACAGAAATCAACCCGATCGAATATGATCAGGTTGATTGACACCCCCTGCTAAAGGCCAATTGGCCGCGAATCTGCAGGGGGAGGCATTGCACCAGCAGTTCACAAGAACTGTTGGTGCAATGATAAATGCCGACAGCGTATGCAGTGGACATGATACGCTACATTGTATCATGTCCGCTCGCACTATGATAAATCTACCCCATAGGATATACCTAGTGTCTAAACCAATTTATTTTCTTTGGAACATTATTATTTTTTATTTTTTTTACACGCTTCATAGGTTTCTCTTTTTGATCATTTAGCTTCTGTCTTGGAAGTTATTGTTGCTTTCAGCAATATCTTCTTCCAGAAGATTTTCTGATTTTTTTTCCCCGCTCATTCTTGCAAGCTTCCTGGTTTTATTTTCATCAAGATAAGATAGTTTTAAGGACTCACTATGATTTTTTTTTATCTAAGTTGATTTTTCAGATAACATCAGTCATGAAATTATAACCCATCTCCTTTTCCCAATCAGAAGAATTAATTTGATGGTCTCTAACTTAATTTAGATATTGTAAGAGCATTAGAATTCTACTTTCAAATAACAAAGGTTTTTAGACAATGCTTTAGTTTGTTTGTTCTTTGGTCCACGTAAAGGCCAGAGGACTACATGCGTTTCTTTAGATTTTTGGCTAAATCTGTTGATTACCATGGTTTATTTGGAGGCAGGGTAGTCTTTTTTAAAATGCATTATTGCCAATTTTTCTAGTTCAGTTACCACTTCTTGGATTTTCAAGAATGAGGCTTATATTGAATAACTTTGGCAGGCAGCAACATACTTTCTCTAAATTATACCAATTTGATGTGTTTGGTAAGAACGTCCTTCAGACAGCAGTATGATAATTAAAGGACCATGAAACCCAAAATGTTTCTTTAATGATTCGGATAAATTATGCAATTTTAAACAACTTTCCAATATACTTCTATTATTTAGTTTGCTTCCTTCTCTTGTTATTCTTTGCGGAAATATTTATCTAGGCAAGCTCAGGAGCAGCAAAGAACCTAAGTTCTAGCTGCTAATTGGTGGCTGCATATTTATACCGATTGTCGTTGGCTCACCCATGTGTTCAGTTAGAAACCAGTAGTGCATTGCTTCTCCTTCAACAAATTATACAAAGAGAATTAAACAAATTTGAAAATAGAAGTAAATTAGAAAGTTGTTTCAAATTGTATTCTCTATCTGAACCATGAAATCATTTTTTGGGGTTTCATGTTCCTTTAAGTGCCTGTCTTAAAAATGTTTTGTCCCACCAACTTACTCAGACTCCACAACTTGGGTATTAGTTCCCAAGAGTGATGGCTTGTGGACTCTCACCACCTTATGAAAGAAAGCAAAATGTATGCTAACTTGATAAATTCATTTCTTTTATAGTGGTGAGAGTCCAAAAGACTTGTTCATTTTAATATTTTACTTAAAAGGACCCTAATAAAATACCCTGGTTCTATTGGCTAAATAATCTTAATTTCCCAGTGTACCTTTTTTTTTTAACAAATTTGTTACAAATAGTATATTTACTTATGTTTTTTTTTTTTTAGCAGAAATAGTCCATTTTGATGTCACTCTAAACGACCAGCATTCACTTTCTGCCTGAAACTATTATCCAATCAGTAACTTCTTACAGAGGTGTCTGGAAGGGTGCTCAGTTAACAGATAGTGCCAGTGTCATCTGAGTGTTCTGTTCAGGCTGACACTGCAGCTCTTGCTTATGTGAAGACAGAGCCGTGTAGGCAATGCTTTCCACTTTGTTATCCAGTTTAGCATTCCCCAGGAGCAGCTATTAAACATTATGTGACTATCCATCCCCTGCCGGCTTTTGTTGCTAAATACACTGAAATAGTTAATCCCCTTATGGATTCCTCTGCACATTCTTGCACGGCCCCTCCTAAAATAAACAGTATCATGTCAGGGGGAGATGCAGGGCCTGCATAAAAGTGTTCCCTGATCTAGTAGCAGAAGCAATTCTCCTATCATCTCACTTCACCTGAGACAGCCGAACCCTGCACTGAAAAGCAACTACGGGGCTCAGCTGTCTCGGGTGAAGGGGATGACAGGAGAGTTTCTTCTGCTGCTTACCTATAACTAGGGATCAGGGAAAACTTGTATACAGGCACAGAGTACAGAAGCTGTAAAGAAACAGTACGCGCAAGCTTTCCTGGAGACCCTGCATTACAAGTTGCTGACGGCTAGTGCAGTCTGCGCATGAGTAGCGCTCCTGGCAGGTTGTACGACTGCTACGGTCATTGGACTTTTAAAACTTATATTTGGAAGGCAGTGGAAAATTGCAAATGTTTTATCTTAAATCATTTAAAAATGAAATAAAATAAATAATAGGTACCTATTGTGAAATTGTACAATATAATTATATGTTGTAATTGGTTTCAGCTTCACAAATGACTACAATGTCTCTTTAATTTGTTTTCTGGCAGCACTTATAGTTTGCACCTTATTTTCCCTGCTTTGCTTTCCTACCTTTCTATTTCTCCTTCTTGGACATAAGTCAGACTGGAATACCAGAGAGGTGGGAGGGATAAAGTGCTCTCTTTTAGAGCTTTAGGAATCTTTGCCTCCTCCTAGTGGCCAGGAGTTGAATCCCAGGTGTAATGGCTCATGGACTCTCACCACCATGGAAGAATTTCATTTATCAGGTAAGCATCATTTTTTTCTTTTTCTTATTGTGGTTGGTGGTTGATAGTTGTTTTGTATTTATTAACCATAATGCAAGCATCAGAATATAAAAATGTAATATTTATTATAAACTAATGCATCATTTGAGCACATTTTCCCCACTCTCAGCTCTCCTTAATGACTTTCTGACGTTTTAGTAGTTGGATCTCCCCCTCGCCTCCCTCCTCAGATGTCTCTTCATCATGCTGGTGATAGGAGTCTGCTTTGGTGGGCAGATCTGCTTTGCATTCTCTCACCATGGTCTCTGGGAAGCTACCACCGTCCTCCAGAACCTGTCGCACAGTCATATTGATGCGAGAGACCTTCAGGTACTGAGCACATACCTCCCAGTCCACAGAGGAGCATGGCTCAGGTAGAGGGGACAATGCAGGGTCACTAGAGGGTGGTATTGAGAGGCAAGGAGGTAACAGGTTTCCTTCTGCTCCTGGGAAAGGTAAGATCTGTGGCACAGCATGGTAGAGCAAGCGACTAGATCCTGACATCACCATAATGTCTCCACTGTGCATTATCATGGGCGTGGGCGCCACATCCCGGCTCAGCCCTCCGAGCAAGAATATACAGGATTGTCCAAAGCTGGGAAACACAGAAAGATATGGTTAGCAATGCAAAGTAATACACTCCCGGAACCTAGCAGTCTGACTTATACAGTTAAAAGAATATTAAACTCAAAATTGAAATTCCCCATCAAATGTTAAAAATTGCGAACACCTTAATATTTACTTTCACTGCTGCTGTAATTTAGCACCAAGACTTGTTTTTTTTTCTTCTCACCACTTCAGAGAGGCTGCACTGAATTCTGCTTGACTGAGAAATATAATGCTTCAATGTTCTACACAGTGATTGTTTGTTAACTTAGAAGCTCATTTATATCTGTCCAGCACAGCAAGATAAACATACTCATGAAGCTTTTTAAGTGGTATTGTCTGGACTAGAAAAAATAAAAATTTTGCAAATAAAATGACAGTTTTATATATTTATTCTGTATGCAGTACTTCATTGCTGATATATACTGTGTGTAAATGTTCCTTTACTATATAACATATAAATCAACCTCTGGCACCAAAAAGCGTTAGTCTTATTCTTTAGGATTAAACATTGCTATCAACACCTGCTGTATATTTTGTATTTTTTACTTCAAGTGATAATTTAAAAAGTTTTGTAATAAGTGTTTTACGCTTTATTGTGTGGCTTAATTCTATTTTTGTATTTAAAAAGAACATTAAACAGATTTAAAAGCTTGTGCTTTTCCATCACTCCCTAAATAGGCCAAAAAGCTAAATTCTGTAGCCAGCAAATTAAATAGCTGATTTAGAGAATTTGTATCAGGTTACAGATTTTTCTTTTTGGCTACACTAAGATATTATATATTTATTTTTTTACCCCAGGAGACCCGGCAGGTTCAAACTAAGACAGAAAGATCAAGTGATGAGTCATACAAAAAAAAATATACGTGGCAGTTACCTGAATGACAGGAGGGGGCTGCTGTGGTCCAGTTCTGATTCATCAACGTGGATCCCAAGAGAAGAGTCCAGATGATAGTAGTTTAGGATCCCAGCCTCTGGTCTAAAGCTGTTAAAACCGCAAGCTAAGGACACACAGCGAGAAAGTTCTTCTAGATCTGGGGGGAACTTGGAGTGATGCTCTGGGGAATATTTCTGTGAGGGAAGGAAAGGCTTAATGAACACCTGGAACTGCAGAACTCTTAGTAAGAGTGGTCAGTAAATGAAGACAAAACAATATCTCATATTGGCTACAAAATAGTGATTGAATCAAGTAAAGCCCAGTACCTTTGTGTCCCAATTGTAGTGATAGCCAAGTGTCACCCAGCGCAGCTTCTCCAGGAGACTCTTCGGAGCCCTTCTGTCTGAAGATTTATTCCTAATAGGAAGATAGATTCAAGGGTTAAATAGACCTTCTCTTTTTACTGCCATATGCTAACATGTAACAAGGGCCTGTGCAAATCCAGATCTTTGTGTGCTGCACTTTAACAAATATTTCTGGCGCCGCAACTAGCTAAATAATGCTACCTGCGGCCATATTTGGAATTTGTTTCACTAATAAATATCCAAATAATGAATTTTGCATATACCTTGTAGATAACAATATCCAAGAAGTCCTGATCTAAATTTGACAAGTTTTCTTTTTATTTTTAAAGGAAATACAAGTTTATTAAACATTATCATTGCTAGCAAAAAAAACCCCCAGAAAAAACCAAAACACTAGTTTCAGTTATTTGAAAATACTTTACAATAAAGTAATCTTAAAGTGAAGGTCAATTTTGAAGAATTAGTGCCCAGTTTTTAATAAACCTATTGACATTTCACTCCTTTTCTTCAAAAACGTACCTTTTAATCCTGAAAGCCGCTCCAGCGATTCCCCCAGCCGTCGGAAGCCTCTTCTTACGTCAGAAATGACGAATCCGGCTTCCTCCAATCACAGCTTTTCCCCCGGGAAGGATCATGGCCATGATCGGAGGAAGCCAGATTCGCCATTTTGGACCTGCGAAGAGGGCTTGCGACGGGCGGAGGAAGCACTGCAGCGGCTTTCAGGATTAAAAGGTACGTTTTTGAAAAAAAGTGCCCTTGTTTTTAATAGGTTTATTAAAAACCGGGCACTAATTCATCAAAATTGACCTTTACTTTAAACTTAAAGTGAAGGATAACTTACCTTCATGCCGATCGAGTATTTTACTTTTTGTACACAATCAATAGGAGTTTAATTTATCATTTTTTATCAATCTTATTATTAAACAAGTTATCGGCGCTATAAATAGATACCTGACGCTTTACAAATTCGACCCGTTTTTTTGTTATTTTTTTTTTATTCTTGATCACGTTTTTAGTTTGATCAATTAAAAACCTGGCCAAGGTCTAATTTGTAAAGCACCAATAACTTGGTTGAAAATAAGATAAAGATAAAAAATGATGAATTAAACTCCTATTGATTGTGTACAAAAAGTAAAATTCTTGATCGGCATAAAGGTAAGTTAACCTTCACTTTAAGCAAGAAGAAAAGCATTTAAAAAAACGAAATAAAAATAAATAAATAAAACCCATGATTTCCACAATGACCAAAAATTAAAATAATAGCTCAATCCCATCTCAACCAGTTTCTGATAACAGTGCAACCCTACCAAAGAAACCATAACGATGTATTAAAGAATTAATGAATAAAATCTACTGATCCCAAATACCCAGAAAGGAAACTATCATCTAAAATGTCTGCAGCCAGCTTAGATGCCTTATATATAAAGGATTCATTTGTTTTAACAACGTGCCGGGCGCGGGACGTTAAATATTTAGATATACATATATATATATTTAATTATATTCTGCACTCCATGCACTCCAACTTTTCTTCTCTTTCTGTAATGCCTGGGCGACTCCTCAATCACTCTTTATACGCATCCATATAAAAAAGAGGGCACTTACAGGTCTTTTTATAGTGGATTCTTTATTTATTCAGTAAAAAATAACATATTTCAGGCCGACGTTTCGCCTCCACAATGGAACCTTTTTCAAGACAATCTTAGTTTGTGTGTGTGACTTGTTCACATCGCCATTATTACAGCATTTGGATAATGGCGATGTGAACAAGCCACACACACAAACTAAGATTGTCTTGAAAAAGAAAATTTATGCTTACCTGATAAATTTGTTTCTTTTTAGACACGATGAGTCCACGGATCATCTTCAATACTTATGGGATATTCACCTCCTGGTCAGCAGGAGGAGTCAAAGATCACCACAGCAGAGCTGTTAAATAGCTCATCCCTTCCCTCCCACTCCAGTCATTCGACCGAAGTTAGGAACAGAAAGGAAAAGCCAAGGTGTAGAGGTGTCTGAAGTTTATAATAAAAAACAAACTGTCTAAAAGAACAGGGCGGGCCGTGGACTCATTGTGTCTAAAATTAAACAAAATTTATCAGGTAAGCATAAATTTTCTTTTCTTTTTAAAGACATGATGAGTCCACGGATCATCTTCATTACTTATGGGATACAATACCAAAGCTAGAGGACACAGATGATACGGGAGGGACAAGACAGGGAACCTAAACGGAAGGCACCACTGCTTGAAGAACCTTTCTCCCAAAAGCGGCCTCAGCCGAGGCAAAAGTATCAAATTTAGAAAATTTAGAAAAAGTGTGAAGAGAGGACCAAGTTGCAGCCTTGCAAATCTGTTCTACAGAAGCTTAATTTTTGAATGCCCATGAGGAAGCAACAGCCCGCCCTAGTGGAATGAGCCGTAACCCTTTCAAAAGGCTGCTGTCCAGCAGTCTCAT
This sequence comes from Bombina bombina, assembly GCF_027579735.1. Taxonomy (NCBI): domain Eukaryota; kingdom Metazoa; phylum Chordata; class Amphibia; order Anura; family Bombinatoridae; genus Bombina; species Bombina bombina. The sequence goes on along the minus strand of NC_069499.1, from coordinate 55,064,137 downwards.
ATGTAAAACGGATGATACTCTTCAGCCAAAAAGAAAGAGAGGTAGCTGTAGCTTTCTGACACTTACGTTTTTCTAGAGAAAATTACAAACAGAGAAGACTGACGGAAGTCCTTAGTCGCTTGTAAGTAAAATTTAAAGCACGGACTACGTCCAAATTGTGCAGAAGACGTTCATTCTGAGAAGAAGGATTAGGATACAAGGAAGGAACAACAATCTCCTGATTAATGTTCCTGTCTGAAAAAACCTTAGGAAGAAACCCTAGTTTAGTACGTAAAACTACCTTATCTGAATGGAAAATAAGGTAAGGCGAATTGAATTGCAACGCCGAGAGCTCAGACACTCTACGAGCTGAAGAAATAGCAACAAGAAATAAAACTTTCCAAGATAATAACTTAATATCTAAGGAATGCATAGGCTCAAACGGAGCCCCTTGAAGAACTTTGAGAACTAAATTCAGACTCCACAGAGGATTAACTGGGACATCTGCCAGACGTTTGTGTAACAAAATAGACAAGGAAGATCTGATCCTTTAGGGAACTAGTCGATAAACCCTTCTCCAAACCTGCTTGATTCGAGCAATAACCCAAGGCAGAAGCGCAATTGGGGGAAACAGGTATGCAAGGCTGAAGGACCAAGAAACTGCCAAAGCATCTATCAGTTCCGCCTGGGGATCTCTGGACCTCAACCCATATCTCGGGAGCTTGGCATTCTGACGAGATGCCATGAGATCTAATTCAGGCCGACCCCATTTGAGAATCAGGTTGGAGAACACTTCCGGATGGAGTTCCCACTCTGCCAGATGAAAAGTCTGTCTGCTCAGAAAATCCGCCTCCAAGTTGTCCACCCCTGGGATGTGGATCGCTGACAGATGGCAGGAATGGGCCTCCACCCACCGGATTATCTTGGTTACCTCTGTCATTGCTAAGGAACTCCTCGTTCCTTCCTGATGATTGATGTAAGCCACTGACGTTATGTTGTCCGACTGGAATCTGATAAACTGAGTCAAAGCCAAATGAGGCCAGGCCAGAAGGGCATTGAAGATTGCTCTTAGTTCCACAATGTTTATAGGAAGAACCAACTCCGTCCAAACTCCCCTTTAGGGAACCCCAGACAGCTCCCCACCCTAGAAGGCTGGCGTCTGTTGTGACAATCACCCAGGACGGTCTGCGAAAGCAGGTTCCCTGGGATAGATGATCCAGAGACAACCACCATAGAAGAGAGTCTCTTGTTTCCTGTTCCAGAGTTATTAGAGGAGACAATTATTGTCAGGTCTGTACCTTTAATCAGACTCCTCCTACACAGTCTTTAAAGTTCCTGCGCATCTGTAAGCAGGTGCTTAGTATTTTGTTAGCAACTTCACACATAGTTGTTCCTTATCTGAGCTCCTAGCTATACTTTGGGAGAAACTTTGTGCCCAATCTAAAAAACTATTGATAGACAACGATACATTCTGTGTTTACTGCGAACATCACTCTTTGCACAGCACTGTCACGCAAAGTGATACAAACAAACTGTGACGCAGCAGCTGTCTGGACACAACCGGATCTTTCTGCCTCAAAACCTCTCTAACTGGATTTTACTCAGAGACCCACGATACAAGAACTGCTGCAACTAAGCACTATTCAAAGCTTCATCCGCTTACCCAAGCACAACGACTATATCGCCAGCTACCGAGACCGGATCGTAAGCCACGCCCACCTCTGTGACGTAACGGAGATCTCTTCTGTGAATACAGCTAACGGCTGGGGATATCAACAACGGCTTAACCGATAGTCACGTACTCTCATCTCGGCAGTATAACTTCAACACCACAAGCTGGCATAACATCATTTCAAGGTAAAACCTTAAGTTTGATAAGTCCAAGAGGTGGATCTTCCCAAGATAACTTAGTGACTGTTTATTGCAATAAGTCTTGTACTTTAAAATATAACGCAGAAGTTAGTAACAACAGTGACCTCCGGTACAGACCACTGAATTATTGCTAGATTCATCAACAAAATCTTCATAACTTCTGATCTAGCATATTACAGTATTGCAAATAGCTGTGCTGAATAATACAATCTTGCAAGTGTTACTTTATTAATTCACAAAGATAAAGAGTTACCATTTCCTCCATACTGGTAAAAAATATCTCTGTGATACAATTTACAAATTATAACATAATAAATATTCAGTATTAATATAATTCTGCAACTGAGATCCCTAATAAGCAAATCTCATATAGAGATCAAGTGGTACATATAATCATTGTGATTAAAACCCAGGCAAACTATAACATAATATTAAGCCCTAAAATATGGATTTAGCGGCATTACCCCAATTTGTCTACAACCTCTCACAGAAGGTAGACCAATTGGCACAGGGTCTGAGAGAGCTTCAGGTCGAAAACCAGACCCTGCGTGCTGTAATAAAAGACACTATGGTACAAAAAGGACCGATCCCAGAGATAACCCCTGAACCTCAAGTATCCTTGCCAGAACCATTTTCTGGGAATAGAAAGAACTATCGGCAGTTTAAAAACGCATTCAATTTGCTTTTTACCTTGAAACCGAGAACTTATAACTCAGACAAAATCAGAGTTCTTACTATTGTATCCTATCTCAGGGGTGAGCCCCGTGTGTGGGCAGACACTTGTTACGAGAACAATGATCCTATCCTTTCTACGTTGCACAGCTTCTATACCAGCATGGATGAATTATACCTGGACACTGATGTCCAACTCTCTGCAGAAGCTAAAATGAGAGCCCTCAGGCCAGGCCGCAGAGCTGTAGAGGAGTACATTACAGAATTCAAGCAGTATACTACTGATTCTCAGTGGAATGCCGTAGCATTAAGAAACCAGTTCTGCTTGGGGCTTTCTGATCAAATCAAGGACGAGCTAGCAAGGGTAGACATGCCCAACACCCTAGAATCAATGATGAAACTCGTCATACAAATAGATAGAAGGTTGAGAGAGAGAAAAATGGAACGCACCTACTCAGACTCACCATCCAGAGCAAGTACCTCTTATAATCAACATACACCAGTTCAGAGATCTTCTGAGGAACCCATGGATCTGGGAATCATAAGAGGTCCTATTTCCATACAAGAAAGAACACGTAGAAGAAACTTACAATTGTGCATGTATTGTGCCAATCCATCTCATAGCGTGAAAGACTGTCCCCTTCTGAACAAGTCGAAAAGAAATAAGTCACATATTTTTACCGTACATCCAAATATCGGTTGTAAACCAACTTACTGTCGTATTCCTTTGTTCCTACAGTGGCAGCAGCAGACTCTCAACACTGAAGCTATAGTTGACTCCGGAGCCAGTGGCTGTTATATTGATTTAAATTTAGTTAAGAATAATAAAATTCCACATGTGTGTAAGCAGAAACCTGTCTTCGTTCGTGTTATTGATGGCACACCAATTAAAACCGGCCCTATTACACATCAAACTGTACCTCTTACTGTAAAAACTGTAACCGGACATACTGAACATCTAACACGATATAATTCCTTCCCCTCTCTTTCCAGTGGTTTTAGGTTTATCCTGGTTACAGCTTCACCAACCCACCATACATTGGAAAAATCTACAGGTAAATTTAGATTCCTCATTCTGCCAGAAAGCTCTCTACACACACCACCAGTCTGTTTTACAGTGTTCAGAAAACTTAAACGACTTACCTACAGTTTATTCCAAGTATTCGGACGTCTTCAGTAAAAAACAAGCAGAGACCTTACCACCACACAGACAGTATAACTGTCCCATAGAACAACAACCAGGAGCAGAGATACCTTTCGGACATTTATATCCTCTAAGCAAACCCGAACTTGATCACCTAAAGGAATATATCGACGAGAACTTAAGGAAGGGCTTCATAAGGCCGTCAACTTCACCCGCCGGGGCTGGCATTTTCTTTGTCCGCAACAAGGATAAGTCACTCAGGCCAATAATTGATTACCACAAATTAAATAAAAAGACCATAAAAAATCGCTACCCACTCCCCCTCATTCCTGAGTTGATTGAGAGAGTTCATCAAGAAAATGTTTTCACCAAGCTTGACCTTCGCGGAGCCTATAACTTGGTCCGTATTAGGAAGGGTGATGAGTGGTTGACGGCTTTCAGAACAAGGTACGGACATTTCGAATATCTGGTCATGCCGTTTGGGCTCTTTAATGCCCCTGGTACATTCCAACACTTCGTCAACGATATCTTTAGAGATCTATTGGATACCTGCATGGTAATAAATCTTGATGATATACTCATATACTCAAACAGCCTTCAGGATCATGTTCAACACGTACGACTGGTACTAGAGAGACTCAGGAAACACCAACTTTACGCAAAATTAGAAAAATGCATATTTCATACTACGGAATTGTCTTTTCTGGGTTATCATATTAGCCCAGATGGAATCAAAATGGAAGACTCAAAGGTCAAAGCAGAAAAGGAATGGCGTCAACCTAGGAATAAAAAGGAATTGCAAAGATTCCTAGGTTTTTCTAATTATTATAGAAAGTTCATCAGGAACTTTTCCCAAATAGTCAAACCGCTTACACGTTTAACAGGATCTACTACCTCCTTCTCTTGGAACAATGAAGCCAACGAAGCTTTCAAACTCCTAAAGTCACGATTTACTACCGCTCCCATACTACGCTTTCCTGACCCTGAATTACCTTATATCTTGGAGGTGTATTCATCCGATTATGGTATCGGTGCAGTACTTTCCCAACGTCCTACCAATTCATCACTGATTCATCCTATCGCCTTTTTCTCAAAAGCAATGTCTCCTGCTGAGACCCATTATCCCATCGGCGAAAAAGAACTATTGGCCATAAGATGTTCATTGGAGCATTGGAGACATCTCCTAGAAGGCACTGCTATACCCATTCAGATAATAACAGATCACAAAAATCTGGAATACCTGCAAAATAGTAAGACCCTTTCTTCCCGTCAAGCACGCTGGTGCCTCTATTTCACTAGATTTAATTTTACCATTACTTACAGATCGGCAAAGTTAAACGGCAAGGCTGATGCTCTTTCACGAAAAGATACAGAAAATAAAACCTCACCAGAGGTAAAACCAATAATTCCTTTGGAACGTTTTATAGGTATTACAACAACCTTATCATGTTCCCTAAAGAAGTTCAAATTGGACCAAAAACTCATCACAGAGTATAATCTCCAGAAAAACCACAATGGTCTATACTACCATGAAGAGAAGTTGTACATACCTCCTTCACTACAACCAGATCTCCTATACAAAAATCATGATATACCTTCAGCAGGTCATCAGGGGATCACACGGACATTGGAAAAAATCTCCAGAGATTACTGGTGGCCACACATGAAGAAAACTGTGACTGAATACATCCAAAGCTGTGCTGTATGTGCTACATCGAAAAACCAAACAAGTCGCCCTTATGGTCACCTCATGACCATCCAGATTCAACAAAGACCTTGGCAACACGTTGGCTTAGATTTTATTGTCGATCTTCCAAAATCCAACAAAAACAATACTATTTTCGTGGTTGTCGACCTTTTCAGTAAGATGGCACATTTTATTCCATTTCAAAAACTCCCTACATCCTCTGAGACAGCAAGACTATTCATTCATCATATTGTAAGATTACACGGTGTTCCTCCAATCCTCACTTCTGACCGTGGGACACAGTTCACCTCTAGGTTCTGGAGACAGCTGTGTGAACTCTTACAGATCAACCACCGTTACAGTACGTCTTTTCACCCACAGACGAATGGACAGACCGAATGAGTCAATCAATGGTTCGAACAATACATTCGCTGTTTTTGTACCCAACATCAGGATAACTGGTCAGACTTACTACCCATGGCCGAATACGCCTACAATGATTCAGTTAATTCCAGCACGAAAATGACCCTGTTCTACGCCAATTACGGTTTTCACCCAACATTCACCTTCTCCACAAATTTAGTTTCAGCATCTCCACTTGTTGATGAATATACAAACACCTTAAAGGAGACATTCGTTACTGTTCATAGGAACATCAAACAATCACAAGAGTCCCAAAGTCGATACTATAACCTCAGACGTCAATCAACACCCAGTTGGAGATTATGTCTGGCTTTCGACAAAAAATCATAGGCTACAGATTCCTTCGAAAAAAATAGGGAAGTTGTTTATTGGTCCCTTCCAAATTCTCAAGGTGATAAACCCAAATGATATGACTCTGGATCTTCCACCTTCCATACGTGTTCATCCAACCTTTCACGTGTCATTGCTAAAACCAGCAAAACAGATGAGAGATACCAATCCCATATTGCCACCCCGTCAAGCTCAAATAGTATCAGATGAATATGAAGTCCAGAGCTTACTAGACTCCAGGATTCATAATGGACGCCTAGAGTACCTGGTACATTGGAAGGGATATTCCAACGAAGAAGATTCTTGGGAACCTTCCACGAATCTTCAAGCTCCCAAGCTTATTTCATTATTCCATAGACGTCACCCAGACCGACCCAGACCTCAAGTGCTGGGACCACTTGTTTCAGTGAATGGGTGATGTCAGGTCTGTACCTTTAATCAGACTCCTCCAACTGTCCAACACAGTCTTTAAAGTTCCTGCGCATCTGTAAGCAGGTGCTTAGTATTTTGTTAGCAACTTCACACATAGTTGTTCCTAATCTGAGCTCCTAGCTATAATTTGGGAGAAACTTTGTGCCCAATCTAAAAAACTATTGATAGACAACGATACATTCTGTGTTTACTACGAACATCACTCTTTGCACAGCACTGTCACGCAAAGTGATACAAACAAACTGAGACGAAGCAGCTGTCCGGACACAACCGGCTCTTTCTGCCTCAAAACCTCTCTAACTGGATTTTACTCAGAGACCCACGATACAAGAACTGCTGCAACTAAGCACTTTTCAAAGCTTCATCCGCTTACCCAAGCACAACGACTATATCGCCAGCTACCGAGACCGGATCGTAAGCCACGCCCACCTCTGTGACGTAACGGAGATCTCTTCTGTGAATACAGCTAACGGCTGGGGCTATCAACAACGGCTTAACCGATAGTCACGTACTCTCATCTCGGCAGTATAACTTCAACACCACAAGCTGGCATAACATCATTTCAAGGTAAAACCTTAAGTTTGATAAGTCCAAGAGGTGGATCTTCCCAAGATAACTTAGTGACTGTTTATTGCAATAAGTCTTGTACTTTAAAATATAACGCAGAAGTTAGTAACAACAGTGACCTCCGGTACAGACCACTGAATTATTGCTAGATTCATCAACAAAATCTTCATAACTTCTGATCTAGCATATTACAGTATTGCAAATAGCTGTGCTGAATAATACAATCTTGCAAGTGTTACTTTATTAATTCACAAAGATAAAGAGTTACCATTTCCTCCATACTGGTAAAAAATATCTCTGTGATACAATTTACAAATTATAACATAATAAATATTCAGTATTAATATAATTCTGCAACTGAGATCCCTAATAAGCAAATCTGATATAGAGATCAAGTGGTACATATAATCATTGTGATTGAAACCCAGGCAAACTATAACAATTATGCATAATCTCCATTCCACTGCCTGATCATGTTTAACTGCAGAGGCCTGAGGTGAAACCAAGCAAACGGGATGATGTCCATTGCCGCCACTATCAGACCGATTACTTCCATGCACTGAGCCACTGATGGCCGAGGAGTGGACTGAAGGACTCGACAGGTATCTAGAATGTTTGATTTCCTGACCTCTGTCAGAAAAATCCTCATAGATATAGAATCGATTAGAGTTCCCAAGAAAGTCACCTTTGTTTTCGGGACTAGGGAACTCTTCTCCAGATTTACCTTCCACTGGTGAGTTCTCAGGAAGGATAGTATCACGTTGGTATGAGATCTTGCTTGTTGACAAGATGGCGCCTGGATTAGAATATCATCCAGATAAGGAGCCACCACAATGCCCCGCGGTCTTAGGACTGCCAGCAGAGACCCCAGAACCTTTGTGAAAACTCTGGGTGCCGTGGCCAGACCGAAAGGAAGAGCCACGAATTGAAAGTGTTTGTCCAGAAAGGCAAACCTCAGGAACCTGTGATGATCTCTGTGGATAGGAACATGAAGATATGCATCCTTTAAATCCACTGTCGTTATAAATTGACCCTCCTGGATCAATGGAAGAATGGTACGAATAGTCTCCATCTTGAATGATGGAACTCTTAGAAACTTGTTTAGACTCTTGAGGTCTAAGATAGGTCTGAAAGTTCCCTCCTTTTTGGGAACTACAAACAGATTTGAATAAAAACCCTGCTCCTGTTCCTGTACTGGAACGGGAATAATCACTCCCAGAGAGGAAAGATCTCTTACACAATGTAAGAACGCCTCTTTTTTTTAATCTGGTTTGCAGATAATCTTGAAAGAAGAAATCTTCCTCAGGGAGGAAAATTTTTGAACTCCAGTTTGTATCCCTGAGACACTATTTCTATTGCCCAGGGATCCTGAACGTCCCGAACCCAAGCCTGAACAAAGAAGGAGAGTTTGCCCCCTACCAGATCCGGACCCGGATCGGGGGCATGCTCTTCATGCTGTTTTGGATTCAACAGCGGGCTTCTTGGATTGTTTACCTTTGTTCCAAGACTGGTTGGGTCTCCAAGTAGGCTTAGATTGATCCGGTTTAGAGGAGGAAGAGAAAAAATTTCCCTTGAAATTTCGAAAGGAACGAAAATTATTCTGACGCCCTTTCTGCTTGCTTCTCCTATCCTGAGGAAGGAGATGACCCTTACCTCCCGTCATATCAGAGATAATTTCTGTCAGGCCAGGTGCAAACAAGGAATCGCTAGCAGCTTAGATTTAGATGACACGTCCACAGACCAAGGTTTTAACCATAAGGCTCTGCGGGCTAGGATAGCGAACCCCAAACTCTTATCTGCTAACTTAGTAATTTGCAGAGAAGCATCCGTAATAAAGTCATTAGCTAACTTCAGAGCTTTAATCCTATCTTGGATCTCCTCTAAGGAAGTCTCAGCATTGAGAGACTCGGACAGAGCATCAAACCAATAAGCTGCTGCACTGATGACAGTAGCAATGCACGCAGCCGGCTGCAATAGCAGAGCCTGGTGAACATAAATAGTTTTAAGTAGACCCTCCAACTTTTTGTCCATGGGGTCTTTAAAAGCACAGCTATCCTCAATGGGAATAGTAGTTCGCTTGGCTAAGGTGGAAATAGCCTCTTCCACCTTAGGAACCGTTTGCCAAGCTTCCCTGACAGCATCAGCGATAGAAAACATCTTTTTCAAAATAGGAGATAGCGAGAAGGGAATAACTGGTCTCTCCCATTCCTTAGAAACAATCTCCGAAGCTCGCTTAGGAACTGGAAAAACATCTGAATAAGAAGGAACTTCGAAATATCTGTCCAATTTACTCGACTTCGCAGGGGCGACCACTACTGTGGAATCACAGTCGTCTAAGGTAACCAAAACCTCCCTGAGTAACAGGCAGAGGTGTTCTAGTTTAAATCTGAAAGAGACCACCTCTGAGTCAGTCAAAGGCAATGAACTCTCTGAATATAAAATTTCACCTTCTGATAGAGCCTCTATACCCTCCATCTCAGTTCTCTGGGAGGGTACATCCGAGATTGCCACCATGGCATCAGAAACCTCACTGATAACATGGGTGTCTTTCCTCTTACGTTTACCTTGTAGCATAGGAAAAGCAGACAACGCATCAGAAATTGTGGAAGACATAAGCGCAGCTTACGTTAAAGTTTGGGACTCTTGGGAAGAAAGCTGCGGCATACTCTGATTCTCATAATTAGACTCCTGAGAAGCATCCGCCTTAGACAAATCTTGTTCATGAAAAATCTTTTCTCTATAACTTAAAGCCCTCTCAATACACGAGGGACAAAAAGGAACTGGTGGTTCCACATTGGCATCCAAACACATGGAGCAAGTAACATTTTCCACGGCTCCTATGTCCATACTGAATTACCATAAAATGACAATGTAATAAAAAACAGATTTTCACAAAAAAAAAAAAAGTATTACAAAAAAACGTTACTGTCACTTTAAAAAATAAAAGGAAACTTTTTACTTACAGGAAGAAAAAACGTCTTCCCAAAATCAACCTCTAAGTAATTCAAAAATCTTTATAACATAAACGTTACTGTGGCTTTAAGTTTTAAAACGTCAACTATTTTACTGCTTATAAGTAAAAAGACGTATTCTCAGAGAATCAATACAATTCAGACCCCTTACACCTCAGCAGCGCTGCTGAGGTGCCTACCTGCCAACCGGACTCCCTGCTTGTCTAATTTGTGTAAAAACCATGCGGTTCAAGTGCGACTATGCTCAGCCGATCCTCACACACAAGGCCAGGCTGAAAACTGCACAGTTTGGAGACACGCCCATCGTGGGCGTCACTAACACAAACATAACCCCAACCGACAAGCCGTTAGAAAGTTAACCACAGTAATGAAAAAAATTCAGCTTATCTCCCAGCCCCAGTGCTCCTGTACTTGTGCTGTCAAAATAAAACTCTCCATAACATACAGAATAAATGTTCCAACATAAAGCGTCCCATATGTCTGAGCCTTATGTGTATGTCTCATCTAAAGTGCCCACTTTTCTCTGAGCTTTATATTTTCCCAGAGTAAAGAAAAAGTCAGCACTTACCTTAATGCTGTCCGACAGCAAGACAGTCCAGCAGGTTTAAGAGGTCCTCTCCCTCCCATAGCCCTGTGGAAAATGATAAAGCCTGAGTTAAGATTGCTTAGGCCATCAGGATTAGGGCAGCATAAATATATGGGAGGCGCAGTGAGAATTATGTCCCACCAGTTCCCATTGCTCTAAAGCCACCAAAACCTCTACTGAAGAGACTGATATGGACTAGAACAAAGCAGCACTCTCTGGCACTACTTTAAAAATAATAAACACTTGATTGAAGAATCTTTTCTAAAACCTCACTTTACCTCTTCCTAGCACTAACGTAGGCAAAGAGAATGACTGGAGTGGGAAGGAAGGGACTATTTAACAGCTCTGCTGTGGTGCTCTTTGCCTCCTCCTGCTGACCAGGAGGTGAATATCCCATAAGTAATGAAGATGATCCGTGGACTCATCGTGTCTTTAAAAAGAAAAGGCTCAATTGTGGAGCCGAAACGTCAACCTGAATAAATAATCAACTATAAAAAGACCTGTAAGTGCCCTCTATTTTTCATATGGATACGTATATTTAATTATATATACACATACATATACAAAACACACACATATATTTAGTTATATATAAACATACTAGGGCTGCAACTAACTATTTTCATAATCGATTAATCGGCCGATTATTTTTTGGACTAATCGGATAAAAATTAAAAAAATAATTTCCCCCTATATTTAAAATAAAATAGAAACTATTTTGCCTGCAGCAGAGAAGAGACGCTTAGTTGGTGTTGAGATGCATAATTTGGGTTTTGACAATTTCACCAAGGTGGGATTATTTATATATATATGCAATGGTAAACAATCAGAAACAAGGTTAGGGAAAAAATATCTAGTCCGCTTTTAAAATAGCAGATATATAATTAGAGGTTGAATTTTGTACATTAATTAAAAATATTAAAAAAAAAGGGAAAAGCGCTAAGGACTATATATATTTATAACAGGAC
>NC_069499.1:54895005-55045005 GCF_027579735.1 Bombina bombina | reverse complement strand
AATGTTCCACAGTAGTAGATGTATCAGTCGTCTGAGATTGGGTCTCTAGAAAAGAACAGAGGCAGGTAAGACAGAGTTGTACAATAAAAAACATTTATTATCAGGAATAAGGATTTCTGAGACGCCAACCTCAGGAGTCACCATATCAGTAGTGGCAGTGTTGGATTGCTCCATATTAAAAAGGACCTGTACCCCCTAACGGTGCCAGTACTAAAATCAAAAGAATTAATAATAAGGAATGTGAAATGAGTCCCAAAACATTAGTCCCCAGTTAGAAAAATGAGAAGCAGCCCGTGCTATACCAGGCATGTAGCTTCCTAAGCACAAACATCCCTAAAATTTTTTGTCTAAAATCTATAGACTATGAGCCCAAAGATTATTCTAGTATGCTTAGAATAGTTCTCCCCTTGCTCCGGTCTAAGGGTCTTACCCCCTCTTGCGCTCCAGGCAGGGTCTGTGCAGCCAGCGGTAAAGAATGCGCTAAAGCGTCATGCGTGTAGCTGAACCGACAGTGAAGAGACTGGGAAGCCTGCCAAAATGCTTTCCTGTGACGGGAAACTATTTAACTCTTCCCTGACCACAAGATAGTGTAGATGCAAGCCTCTCCGAAATTTGCAAAGCTAACCACTACTGCCTCAGAGTTTCCGGAGCTGACACTGTCACCGAGGTGCTGAGGGAAGTGAGAGCCGCCGTTCCAAGGAGCCTTTAAGGGCCAAGCACCTCAAATAGGTGTAAGGGAAAGGTGAGCCCATAGTAAAGTGGGGGCTCTCAAGCCTCCTGCCATCTCTAAAGTGGCTATAAGAACGGGTTTCACTGTCCTCAGTCACCCAAATTACCAGGTATGTGCACAAACCTTCCTGTGCACAAACTGCTGCTCAACATAGGATAACCTAATGGGCACTGAAATACCTATTGGCTCAACTGTAGGTGCTAAGTACCTTAAGAGTGTTCAGTGTTCATAAACTGATTTCTAAACAGTTAAAGGCCTCCTCTTATCTTTTATGCATTTTAAATTTTAAATATATTTTTTATTGAGCTTTAGATCAGGCACTTACACAATACATACAAACACAAAAATATACAATACAGCACAACGACAGTATCATTTACATTACCCAAGATAAAAAAGTAATACAATTACAATATAATTATGCCATAGTATTAAAGCATGTGTAGTAAAAAGATAATCTGACAATCATAGAATGCCAATCCATATGTAAAGTTCTCAGATACGAAAAAAGGACGCCAAATAGTCCCAAGGAGGTGCGCTCGTGCAAAAAGGTGACATAAGGAAACAGGAACGGCCGCACTCTTACATGGAAAGGATCTAACTATGTCGATCTAAAATAAAGAAAAAAAGAAGAGGCGCCACATGGTGTAGTACGAACAAACAGGGTGTCCCCACAGAAGATAGAGTACCCAGAGCCCTAGGTATTGGAGACTCACAGACGGGGCGGCACAACCGGAGTGCCAAACAAAGCAGCACGGGACACTCAGAGTCGCCCGTATGACTTGCAGCTTCCACTGGAGTGTGCAGCGTAAGGTCAGATTACCAACAATAGCCAGTCAGAAAACGCAGACCATCCGATATCTCGTACCAAACAGCTGACGCCAGACGGGCTCAAAGGTGCCGACACAGCAAGCTAGGAGTAACCAGAGTGAGGGGTACAGCAGGAGAAACTGGGAAAGGCACGCTTGGCCCAAATATGGAGATAATAGAAATTCTTAAAAACCAGGAGTGAAGTGGACAAGTTGATGGGTAGTAAAAAGTGTATATTTATTAAATACACTGATATATAGCAACGCGTTTCTCAGCAGAACATGCTGTTTCATCAGGCTGTAGTGTACAATCCATATGTAAACCTTCTAAATGAAATTCCTAAGGCCACTCTTGAGCCTGAAATATGTAAAGAATAAAAATGTAACAGTAGAAGGTATCATGATAAGGAGAGACCTCTCTTGGGCCCCCTACTATAAACCTCATTTTATTATGATATGCAAACTAAATGTTCACATAAAAGAAAACACTGTCATGGATATTATAATATAACGTAAAATAGCTTTCCCTAGAGACATATAAAGGCCTCTCTTGGACCTCCCCAAGTATAAATATGACACAATAGGGAATTTTAGGAGAAGCTGAATATAAAAAAGAAATAAAGGGCCACTTGTGGACCCAGAATATAGCAAATAATCATTGATTTACTTAACAGAACAGGTTATGGACCCCTCTAAACCTATTGTAAACAAATTCAGCTTCTCTAGAAACAGATATGCTTCACTTAAAACTATCTATATAAATACAAAACCACTGTTCCTGTAATGGGACTCACAAACTCTCAGAGGTGCTGAAGTGAAAAATCCGTTTCCTCATTAAAGTGACTTCTGAATGATAAAACAGCATGAATAAACTTTTTGAACCCTTAAAGGGATAGTCTAGTCAAAATTAAACTTTCATTATTCAGATAGAGCATGCAAATTTGAAGCAACTTTCTAATTTACTCCAATTTTTTTTTTTTTGTTCTCTTGGTATCTTTATTTGAATGTAAGCTTAGGAGCCGGACAATTTTGGTTCAGCCCCTGGGTTGCGCATGCTGATTGGTGGCTACATTAAGACAGCAATCTGAAAGCGTTACCCAGACGCGGAACCAAAAAATGGGCCGGTTGCTAAGCTTACGTTTCTGCTTTTTCAAATAAAGAAACCAAGAGAACAAAAAATAATTGATAACAGGAGTAAATTAGAAAGTTGCTTAAATTACATGCTGTATTTGAAACATGAAAGTTTAATTTTGACAAGACTATCCCTTTAAGAAGATATATATATATATATATATATATATATATATATATATATATATATATATATATATATATATATATATATCAAAAGAAGAAAATATTGCAGACAGCGGTTATAGGTAAAATTCACAGTCTTTATTAGAACATAGTTAAAAAGTAGAAATACTCCAGAGGTCACACAGGTACATCACAGCAGTAGGTCCGCTAACATGTTTCGGCCTCAGGCCGTAATCATAGCTAAAGGACATAGCACCTGAACCACTTAAAAAGGCACCAGGATAACCCTGATTGGATAAAATCAAAGGCAAGCTGTGTGTTAATTTTAACTCTATGAGTAGTTGTACACATAATAATAATTCAAAATAATAATTCAACCGGTGTCTGAAAGAAAGAACAGCACAAATACTAATACTAATTTCAAAACTATGTAGTCAAATATGTATGAAGAGTTGTTATAATAGTATTGTAAAAAGATTTTTTCAGGTTTTTTTTCAGTTTTTTTTAGACACCTTAAAGGAACGGCACATGAATGTAGTTGCAACAATTATACATTTGAACAACTATTGAGTATAGAATTATATTACAATATAAAATATAATATAAGGCATGCTATCCCTGTATTATTTTAATTTAATCACACATTTGAAGGCAAAGGAACATGTTTAGTCTAACAATGTTCAAATCCACTAATTAAACTGAAGTGGAAGCTAGATGTGTGTGTGTAGATGAAACAGAGAAAAACATGATATATTTAACTTAATAAATGCAACAAAAATCTATTCCAAAATATTAACTCAGTGCCTGTAATGGTAACAACACGTGCTGTATGAAATTGAAAGGAAATAAAAATGAAAAATACAAAAAAAGTTTGAAGTACAAAAAATACTGTTGAGATAGTAGTATACCAAATGCAAAGTTATATATACATGATGTTCAAATAGAAGGATAGATTATATACAAAATTAAAGGACAATACATGCAGGGCTTATAGCAAAATTGAACTATCAGTAGTACACCAAAAGGGTACAAGAGTACACGATTGGAACAAGAGTACACGATTGGAACAAGTTGCTGCATAATGGGGAAGAAAAGAAAAGAGAAGATCTGTGGCAACAATAAATTATTGCCAATAATTTATCAGATCATATTCCGAATTTAAACCGGTAGGTACACGGGTTTGTAATTTAAAAATCCAGAATAGTTCCCTCTTCTGCAGCAGCTTGTCCCTATCACCCCCTCTAGGAGGGCAGAGCACTCTCTCTATAGCTTGCCATCTAAGCGAGTCCACACTTTTTTGGTGATATCTTGCGAAGTGTTGCACCAAAGGTGTAGAAGCTACACCAGCTTGTATAGTAGAGAGATGATTGCGAATGCGTACCTTTACCTCAGTAGTCGTAAGTCCAACATACTGTAGGTGGCACAAAATACAACTTAGCACATACACCACATATGTAGGTGTGCACTTGAGGCAGGATTGTATTGCAAAAATCTCACCTGTGACTTCAGATATAATGCTATCAGATGGCAGCACAAACTCACACACCCTACATTTATTACGGCACTTAAAAATGCCTCTGTGGGTAAGCCAAAAACTTTGATGTTGTTTAATCTTGGGTAACACAGATGGAGATAGTATGTTACCCAAAGTGGTTGTTTTCCTATAAGAGCAGCGTAGACCTTGAGAAACACAATATTCAAGCTTATCATCAGCTGCTAAAAACGAGAAATGCTTCTTAACAATTTTGCAAATTTCAGAGTACTCTTGACTAAACTCTGTAACAAAGGTTACTCCATTGTGGTCATTAGTGATATTACCCCTATCACCAGTCCTATCGGTCAGGCCCAGAACACTTGACCTATCCAGGCCATCAACTTGTTCTTTAGCCTTTTTAATTACTCTAGAACTATAGCCTCTATGTTTTAGCCTATTGGCCAAATCTTTAGACTGTTCTGCACATTTTTCACGTAAAGAGCAATTACGTTTCACCCTCATAAATTGGCCCTTGGCCACAGCATGGGGCACATGCCTAGGGTGGCAGATTTGGGCATGTAGCAGGGTATTCCCAGCTATGGGCTTCCTGTAAATCTCTGTCACTATCCTGCCATCCTCCATGCCCTTAATGGTGATGTCTAGGAAATTAATCTCACTTTCCTGCAACTCGCTGGTAAATCTCAAACCAATGTTGTTAGAGTTAAGGTATGTCATAAAGGACATAAACTGTGACTCACTCCCATTCCACACGAGGAGTAGGTCATCTATATAGCGACCATAAAAGTATATAAACTCTCTGTATGGGTTCCCATCTCCATAGACGTGGGACAGCTCCCACCAACCCATAAATAGGTTGGCATAGGAGGGGGCAAACTTAGCCCCCATAGCTGTCCCACGTCTCTGGAGATAGAAGCCATCATCAAAGGAAAAATAATTGTGTGTAAGCAAAAACTTTAGAGCTCTGAGAATAAAGCTTCTGAACTCCACTGAAAAATCAGAAAAAAATTATAAAAAGAAACCGACCGCTATCAGACCATCCTCGTGTGGAATGGAGGAATAAAGTGCAACCACGTCAATAGTAGCCCATTTATGGCTGTTATGCTGCCATCTCATGTCTTCAAATGTACATATAACCTCTTTAGTATCCTGAATATAGCTGTACAAGTTCTTTACAAGTGGCTGCAAAAGATTATCTACCCACTGTGAAACATGCTCTGTAAGAGAACCAATCCCACTAACTATGGGACGCCCCCTTACATCTTCAAGGGATTTGTGTACCTTAGGAAGATGGTGGAAGATGGGCACCACCGGATAGTCAACCACCAGAAACTCAAAGGTTTTCCGATCGTAGTGCCCATCCTCCAACCCATCATCCAAAAGTTCCCTTTTAAAATCAGCAGTGGGGTCCCTAGATAGGGGAATATAGTCCTCAATATTATTGAGTTGGCGTAAAGCTTCATTGACATAGTCCAATCTGTCCAGGACCACGACAGAGCCACCCTTATCAGCTGTACGTATGACTATATCCTGATTCTCTTGTAGCTCTTTAAGGGCTGCTCTCTCTGGTCCAGACAGATTGGGGGCTTGATATCCAACAAAGTTTTTAAGTTTAATAAGATCCCTTTCCACGCGTTTAAAGAAGGTCTCCAGAGTATTACCCCTCGTGTGAATTTGGTAAAACTGTGACTTATTTTGAAAGCCACTGGAAGCATTAAAACTCTCCTTATGTGTACTTGACATGGTCTCTCGGGATAAACACTCCAAATTAATAACATCACAGGTTTCACTAAATGTTAATTTACCAGTACGCAAAACATGGGGTGGATGATCACCTGTTGGTTCCACCCTATTATCTGAAATTTCAGATGATTTAGTGAAAAAATGTTTTTGTAAAGTCATGTTTCGTATTAGTTTATTAACATCTAAGATGGTATTAAAGACATTAAAATGATTGGTGGGTGCAAAATTCAAACCTCGACTTAGGAGAAAGACTTATGAATCAGTAAGTGTGTATTTAGATAGATTTATTACATTGTTTACTTGTATTTTTGTTTCCCTCTCTGACCTCTTAGGTGATAATGTCCCTGACCTGTTTGCCCTATTCCGGTGCGTTGTGGGGGAAGAGAAAAAACCTGCTCAATCCTTCTCTGATCATCAACAGACACACTTGTTTGCATAATAGAGGCTCCTGCACCCTCTTCCACATAGTTAGAAGCAAGATTTCTCTTGGTATCTTTATTTGAATGTAAGCTTAGGAGCCGGACAATTTTGGTTCAGCCCCTGGGTTGCGCATGCTGATTGGTGGCTACATTAAGACAGCAATCTGAAAGCGTTACCCAGACGCGGAACCAAAAAATGGGCCGGTTGCTAAGCTTACATTCCTGCTTTTTCAAATAAAGAAACCAAGAGAACAAAAAATAATTGATAACAGGAGTAAATTAGAAAGTTGCTTAAATTACATGCTGTATCTGAAACATGAAAGTTTAATTTTGACAAGACTATTCCTTTAAGAAGATATCTATATATATATACACAATTATATATATACAGGGAGTGTAGAATTATTAGGCAAGTTGTATTTTTGAGGATTAATTTTATTATTGAACAACAACCATTTTCTCAATGAACCCAAAAAACTAATTAATATCAAAGCTGAATATTTTTCGAAGTAGTTTTTAGTTTTAGCTATTTTAGGGGGATATCTGTGTGTGCAGGTGACTATTACTGTGCATAATTATTAGGCAACTTACCAAAAAATAAATATATACCCATTTCAATTATTTATTTTTACCAGTGAAACCAATATAACATCTCAACATTCACAAATATACATTTCTGACATTCAAAAACAAAACAAAAACAAATCAGTGACCAATATAGCCACCTTTCTTTGCAAGGGCACTCAAAAGCCTGCCATCCATGGATTCTGTCAGTGTTTTGATCTGTTCACCATCAACATTGCGTGCAGCAGCAACCACAGCCTCCCAGACACTGTTCAGAGAGGTGTACTGTTTTCCCTCCTTGTAAATCTCACATTTGATGATGGACCACAGGTTCTCAATGGGGTTCAGATCAGGTGAACAAGGAGGCCATGTCATTAGATTTTCTTCTTTTATACCCTTTCTTGCCAGCCACGCTGTGGAGTACTTGGACACGTGTGATGGAGCATTGTCCTGCATGAAAATCATGTTTTTCTTGAAGGATGCAGACTTCTTCCTGTACCACTGCTTGAAGAAGGTGTCTTCCAGAAACTGGCAGTAGGACTGGGAGTTGAGCTTGACTCCATCCTCAACCCGAAAAGGCCCCACAAGCTCATCTTTGATGATACCAGCCCAAACCAGAACTCCACCTCCACCTTGCTGGCGTCTGAGTCGGACTGGAGCTCTCTGCCCTTTACCAATCCAGCCACGGGCCCATCCATCTGGCCCATCAAGACTCACTCTCATTTCATCAGTCCATAAAACCTTAGAAAAATCAGTCTTGAGATATTTCTTGGCCCAGTCTTGACGTTTCAGCTTGTGTGTCTTGTTCAGTGGTGGTCGTCTTTCAGCATTTCTTATCTTGGCCATGTCTCTGAGTATTGCACACCTTGTGCTTTTGGGCACTCCAGTGATGTTGCAGCTCTGAAATATGGCCAAACTGGTGGCAAGTGTTATCTTGGCAGCTGCACGCTTGACTTTTCTCAGTTCATGGGCAGTTATTTTGCGCCTTGGTTTTTCCACACGCTTCTTGCGACCCTGTTGACTATTTTGAATGAAACGCTTGATTGTTCGATGATCACGCTTCAGAAGCTTTGCAATTTTAAGAGTGCTGCATCCCTCTGCAAGATATCTCACTATTTTTGACTTTTCTGAGCCTGTCAAGTCCTTCTTTTGACCCATTTTGCCAAAGGAAAGGAAGTTGCCTAATAATTATGCACACCTGATATAGGGTGTTGATGTCATTAGACCACACCCCTTCTCATTACAGAGATGCACATCACCTAATATGCTTAATTGGTAGTAGGCTTTCGAGCCTATACAGCTTGGAGTAAGACAACATGCATAAAGAGGATGATGTGGTCAAAATACTCATTTGCCTAATAATTCTGCACTCCCTGTATCTACATATATACACAATTATATATATATATATATATATATATATATATATATATATATATATATATATATATAGTCTATAATCATTCAGGTAGGGTATACAATGTTCTTTGTACTGACGTAAAATATGATAGAATAAACATCAACTGGGAGTAACTAAGGGAGAATAAGCTCTTATAACCTCAGACTATTAGCATCTATGAAAATATTAGGATAAGTAAGCCAATCTTATGGTATGTCACAGAAGTTTCTCTTGTTGAACAAATCAGGGTTTTCTGATGTGATTCAAATCTATCCCACTACCTCGGCCGCTGGCAGCGGAACAGTACTTCTTTTAGAAAATACAACCTAATAGTAGTCAGCAAAGACATATTAGAGCTACAGACATTATGTCAGCAATTGTCAGGCTGCTCCAACTTCTGATGGCTGGCTCTGCACTCTCCTTGAGATCGCTATTAGATAGCTCACACTTAATCCATGCAGCTCCGGAGAATCTACATTGACTCTAGTTGCCCCTTTCTCCAAGATATCCAGGGTGTCGTCTTTACTATAGCTAGTAGCATGCCGGCAAGGCTGTCCCTGAGATAATCTCAGTGCATTTTGGCAGTTTTTCACAGTTAGATAGTGCTAGTTGATGTGTGCTATATAGATAACATTGTGCTCACTCTCATGGAGTCAGCAGTGATTGGCTAAAATGCAAGTCTGTCAAAAGAACTGAGATAGGGAGCAGTCTGCAGGGGAATACAAGGTAATCACAGAGGTAAAAAGTGTATTAAAAGGGACGGTCTACACCTTAATCATCTTAAAGTCTTACCTTAAATGAAACTGCCCTTTCCCCAGTAAACAACACTATATTAAAAGGGACAGTCTACACCTTAGTCATCTTAAAGTCTTACCTTAGATTAAACTGCAAATAGCCTCCTGCCCCTCTCTCTATATCATGAAGCAGAAATGGTAAGTTGCCAACCCCAGTATACACAATGAAAAACAATGGAATCCAGCCTCTTGTCAAAAATAATAATAAAACTTCTTTGTTGCTTCCACATCATGGGAAAAAGGACCGTTTCAAGCCCTATATTGGGCTCCTACTAGTCATGTCTAATTAAAGGGACACTGAACCCAAATGTTTTCTTTTGTGATTCAGATAGAGCATGCAATTTTAAGCAACTCTCTAATTTACTCCTATTATCAAATGTTCTTCATTCTCTTGGTATCTTTATTTTAAAAGCAAGAATGTAAGTTTAGATGTCGGCCCATTTTGCTGAACAACCTGGGTTGTTCTTGCCGATTGGTGGATAAATTCATCCACCAATAAACAAGTGCTGTCAAAGGTTCTGGGCTTTCTTTTTAAAATAAAGATATCAAGAGAACGAAGAAAAATTGATAATAGGAGTAAATTAGAAATTTGCTTAAAATTGCATGCTCTATCTGAATCACGAAAGAAAAAAATTTGGGTTCAGTGTCCCTTTAAGATTACGAACACTCAGATTTGTATAACAAATTTTAGCTCCAAAGTTCACCTCCTGTTACAAATTACCCCATCTAGTGGCTAAAATCAGACATCACATATAAATGTTATGTCATATAGCAACATGGGAAATTTCCTCCAAAACCCCAAAATTATTATACTCTGAGTGTATGTATCCGTTTAAATCATCAGACAAAAGCACAGTGATTTTCAGCTAAATAAGCATGTGGAGACAGTACACCTATACAATTATTAGAAAAAAATCTGATAAAAAAAAATATTTTTCCTATGATGTGGAAGCAATAAAGAATTGTTATTATTTTTGACAAGAGGCTGGATTCCATTGTTTTTCATCTTGCACAAATAGGAACTACAAGGCACAAAAAGCTGATGCACCAGGTAATTGTTATTACTATGACAATCACTTGACAGTTGAAGAACAGTTACACTCATTATTTTAAATGATACATTTCTATGGTCAGTGGTGATAATGACCTCTTTACAATCATTCCCTTATCACTCTAGTCAATGAGCAAGTATGAGCAAGTAGGTGAGATCATAAGATGTTTCAGACAGGTCCTCCACAACAAGTGAGTACAACAAAGAATAGGTCTGAGATATCTTATGTGGTTAAATAAGTCTACACCTTGTAATTACAACAAGAGATGTTTATTGTGCTGCTATAGAATAATACATCAGCAAAGTCTTAACATTTTTAAAACAAACATCCTTTTTACTGCAATTATTTTTCAATAGCCAGACTCCACTCACTATTTGCCTTACACAACAAGGCTAGACGCTGTTATAAAGTTAGCATAAAATGCATTGTTTTGTGGTTGTCATCAGTAAAAGATAATTAGGGAAATACATACTGCAATTTTTTTGTATTTTAATCTGCCCTCCAGTTGTTACGAACAATATTAGTAGCTAACGTTAAAAAATGTATTAGAATATATTTTGCTAAAGTGTGGTATACTCTTAGTATCACTAGGAGTGGGTAACATTGGTAATATTGCGACTGGTCTGAGGAAAAGCAATATAAGCAAGCTTACAATATAAGCCAAACCATAGATAAACAATATATTAAAAAACATAGTACTCAGAGTTGCTACCGGAAATTTATTAACCTCATTCCTATAGCATTATCATTCAATTGATATTGACTTCAACATTAGTTATTATTTATCTTTATATATATATATATATATATATATATATACACACATACACTGGTGGTGTGTTTTTTAAGTGTGCGTGTGAGCAACAAGCAGCTCTCCTAACTTTTTTTTTTGCTGTTTTTTTTAAAAGTAATTCAATTAAAAGCTACATTTTAATATATCTCTAATACAGCTTTATTCAAGCACTTCAGATAGTACATAAAGCAAACTTTCTTTAGTATAACCATTCTTTTGGGGTCACTGCTGATGTTTTTGAATTTAATTATTGCTTTAAGTACTACTAATAGTTCTCCCCCATAGATTTATCTGACAAGGTGAACTATTACGTATTTATAATATATACTAGTCTCTTTCTTTTTTCTCAAAATACTACAACGTTAGCTTTGAGCAGACAGTGAGTGCCATTCAATTCAGAAGGATTTACAACTGCAGTAGAATCTTGCACTTAACACAGACATCATATGCTAAGCTAGTACCTGGATATCCCTCCAGTCCGTATGCCTTCCACTGATGCAGGGGCTGTAGTCCAGCTCTATGCGCATCCTGGTCACTGAGCGCATTAACGTTAAGCTCTGTTCCTTGCACCTAGAATTAGACAGGGGCGTTACCATTGCCTGGCATTAAACATACTGGCAGCAAAGCTATAGAAAGTTAATTCATTGTACGCAAACAACAGTGATTTGAAGAACAAATGAAAAATAATGTTTTTGTTACTTTAAAAATTATGCATATAATGATACTAACTTTATATAACACAACTGGTTAAACATTTAGTCAGGTAAAGAATTGCAATATAATTAGGGTTGCACCAATACCATTTTTTTAAGACTGAGTACAAATACTCGCTGATACCAATTACAGATACTTTTTTTTTTAAATGTCATGTGACAGTTTCTCAAGCACAATACAGACTAATGATTTAAGATATTTATAAATATGAAGAAATGTAACTCAAAAGACATTATGAAATCATAAAAGAGTTTTATTTGCTTGTTGTTACAAAGTTGTAAAAACTCAAAGAAATTTCACAGAACATGTTTATAAATAAAAATATTACAATAATATATATTAATAATAAAAAAAACAATACATAAACAGATGTAAAATCACAACCAACCAAAAGTGCAATACAGTTAAAAATATAACAGTGCACTGTTTAATCATGGGGAACAACACTATGGGATAGATTATATTGACTGGTAAGCTTTACCAATGCTCTCATTACATGTCTCCACTAAAGTCTACCGAGTTGGAAATGTGAACAGAGCATTGGTAAAGCTTACCAATCTATATCTAGTCCTATAATTGTAGGATGAGTATTCATAGGAATTAACTTAATATGTCCTATGAACACTCTTCCTGCAATTATATAAGCTAAGGATGTTCCTCAAAGTACAGTATGTTTTGAGCATAATTGTGCAAGATGACAACTAGCAGTATAACAGGCAATCTAGCAAATAGAATACATTTTTCAAAAGTTAGTGGCAAGTTCATTTTAAGGAACAGAAGCCTCTCTGCATGTTCAGCTATAAGTCTGTTTCTTTTATCAGTAAGGACGTTTGACGCTAAGCTGAACAGTCTTTCACTTTACACACTACTGCATAGGGCAGAAAGATATTTTTGGGCCATTACATCTCAGTTTATTAACTGCACAGTACTTCAGGGGTTTGTCTGAACGAGGTACAGTGATCTCTCCCAGGTAGGCTTCCAGCTGTATAGTAGCAGCTTTTGGAGCACTGCTCTCAGACGTACAATAATACAAATAACACCATTTTTTAAACAGAAGTGAAAATTTGTAGTTAAGTCTCCACTCCAGCATAAAATGAAATGGGAACATGAAGTTTGAAAAAATGCCACAAGATGGCGTATGGGTAAGATCTAAGATCCGGAGGTATCAGTGCATTTGCACGACTCGCGAGTACAAGTACTGGTGCCAGTACTTGGTATCAGTACCGATACGATACTAGTATCGGTGCAACCCTAAATATAATGCTAGAGCTGTATTGTAAGATAGGATGAGATACTAACGGCTAGATTACAAGTTGTGCTTTAAGGTAAAAAAGCAGCGTTAACAGGTCCTAACGCTGCTTTTTTACGCCTGCTGCTATTAAGAGTCTTGCAGGTATAGGTGTACCGCACACTTGTTTGGCCTTACCGCAAACCGACTTACGTAAACCCTTTTTTCTATGGGACTTCCATAGCGCCGGTATTACGAGTCTGTCCTGGGAGGCCAAAAAGTGAGTAGTACACCCTATACCGACAAGATCCGTAACACATTCTAAAGTCAGTAGTTATAAGTTTTACACTACAACGTCGTAGCATAAAACTCATAACTAAAGTGCTAAAAAGTACACTAACACCCCTAAACCAAGGCCCTCCCGCATCGCAAACACTAAAATAAATTTTTTAACCCCTGATCTGCCGCTCCGGACATCGCCGCCACTATAATAAATATATTAACCCCTAAACCGACGCATTCCCGCCTCGCAAACACTAGTTAAATAATATTAACCCCTAATCTGCCGCCCCTGTCAGGGTTTTGACTGTTACTGCACCTTTAAGTTGGTTCACCAATCACAGTGATTCATCACCTATTTTAACACCTGCTCTCCTAACTAGCATTGCTTAGTATTTTGTTTCTCTATCTAGAGTAACTCTGAGCCTTACTCTCTGAGATTTTCACAGATACCTAACTTCAATTTTCCTCCTCAGGATTCATTGTTTAACAAAGTCATTTCTTTAACAAGAGGACAACACTCCTGTCAGCATTAGAATCTGCAGACCTCTAACTTCTTGCTAATTCCTAGCCTGTAGTGTCTTGGCATCTTAACAACTACAGAGAAGCTGTTTCCTTTTTTCTACAAGCAGGGATCTGTTTCTTGCAACACTAACAGGAAGTGATTGGGACCAAATTGTGCGCGCACAAGGAGTCAGAACAGGCAGCAGGTTCGGACAACAAACTTTGTGAGTAACATTTTCTAACCTTCCACAACTACTGTTTTGTGTTTCTCTGCCTGTATTTCTACCGCTTCTCATGCTAACTGGGATTACTAGTTCAACACATACTGTGCACATACTTTGCATTAGCCTGATTTGTGATCTGCTTCAGATTGAGGCTGTGTTTTCCAATTGTGTATTATCCTCAGCAGAGTATTAAGATTCATACCAAGTGTGACTGTCTAAATGTTATTTGATGAATAACTACTTCTAACCTTTCATTGTGGATTACAACTCTGAAATTTGTGTTTACCTTACTTAAGGATTTTCTACAGAGATCACTGAGGATTACAAATAGAGATTCTATTTTCGCATATTTTCTATCTAATGTCTAACATGTCGCTTCTCCCTCAATAAGGGTCTAACGTGACACCTGGGTATATAATTAAGTATCCAGTATATCCTGAAAACTATACTTTATAACAACTTTACACTATACTACTTGGTTTCACTTTGAAGCTAGTGTTACCAAATCACAATAGTGTTACATTTCACATTTTTGTCTTGTAAAGTTGTTACCTCCTTGACATAATACTAAGCCTAAAAAAGTTACGTCACAAGTATGGATCCTGCTGAAATACCCCAGTTTGTATTTAACCTAAACCAAAAGGTGGATAAAATGGGGCAAGCAATATTAGACCTACAACTAGAAACACAGGTTCTTAGAGAATTGATAAAGGATCTGAAAGTCCCGCACACCTCAACTATTGAACCACAAGTTAGTTTACCTGACTCCTTTTCTGGAGACAGGCGGTCTTACAGACAATTTAAAAATGCTTGCCACCTCCTATTTAACTTAAAACCTCACACCTACCCAACAGACAGGGTAAGGGTACTCTCTACAATATCTTTTCTCAGGTCAGAACCTAGGGTATGGGCTGACCACCTATGTGAAACCAATGACCCTCTAATAAATTCTTTCTCTGGGTTTTTCTCTGCTATGGATGAGTTATACAGTGATACAGATATCCAACTCACAGCAGAACAAAAAATGAGAAACCTTAAACAAGGAAAAAATCTGTGGAGGATTACATCACAGAATTTAAATTATATGCTTCCGATTCAGCCTGGAGTTTGGTTTCACTCCGCAATCAGTTTAGGCTCGGCCTCTCTGATTCCGTTAAAGACGAACTAGCAAGGATAGAGATGCCAAGTACTCTGGATGCTCTCATGAAAGTAGCAACTCAGATTGATCGTAGGCTAAGAGAACGTAAGGCAGAACGCACCTACACTGAACCTGCTTCTAAGGTCCCATCGTCCAGCACTACACACTCAAGACCTACAACTAATGACCCCGTCACCCCTATGGATATCGGGGTAATTAGGGGACCACTCACTGCCGAAGAACGAATGAGAAGAAGGAACAACCACTTATGCATGTATTGTGCAAACCCAAGTCACATGGTCACAGTCTGTCCCATTCTACTTAAAAACAAAAAGAGTAAGTTTAATATTGTAAATAATGTAACAAGACTTGATGAACTACCTTCTTATTGCAATTTATCTCTCTTGTTACAGTGGGACCTTAGACGTCTGCCAATCAATGCCATAGTGGATTCTGGAGCTTTTGGCAATTTCATTGACAACACCACTGTACAAATTAATAAAATACCCACTGTTGAAAAAAAACACCCTGTCTCTCTCAAGGTTATTGATGGTTCCGTACTAGAAAACGGTCCTATCACGCACAAAACAATTCCCTTATTAGTGACCACTCAAGGGGGACATACTGAGTATATTACCTTTGACGTTATACCTTCACCACATTTCCAAGTTGTTTTAGGTCTATACTGGCTACAATTACATAATCCTAATATAGACTGGTCATCACTCACTTTGACCTTTCAATCAACATTTTGTAAAAATACTTGTTTTCCTCAAACAGCAGTACTACACACTAGCACTGATGTACCTCCTATACCGACTCACTATCTAGATTTCCAGGAAGTGTTTAGTAAGGTGGAAGCTGATACACTTCCACCTCACCGGGTATACGACTGCCCAATTGAATTAATCCCAGGAGCAACACTACCTGTAGGTCATCTTTACCCCCTTAGCCAACCTGAACTAGAACATTTAAAAGAATATCTGCAAGACAACCTAAAGAAAGGTTTCATCCGACCGTCTACCTCTCCTGCAGCTGCAGGTATGTTTTTTGTGACTAATAAAGACTCCACTCTTCGTCCCATCATAGATTATAGGGAGCTCAATAAACGGACCGTAAAAAATCGGTATCCACTCCCTTTAATTCCCGAAATGATCGAACGACTTACTGATGCCACAGTGTTCACAAAACTTGACTTGCGTGGGGCTTACAACCTTATTCGTATAAGGGAAGGCGACGAATGGCTCACTGCCTTTAGAACTAGGTATGGGCTCTTTGAATATCTTGTGATGCCATTCGGCCTTTGTAATGCCCCCGCAACTTTCCAGCACTTTATAAATGATATATTTCGCGATCTCTTAGATGTTTGTTTAGTTGTCTATTTAGACGACATCCTGATCTACTCTCAGAATATTTCTGACCACATAAAACACGTACGCTGGGTGCTGGCCCGTTTAAAGGTACATAAGTTATATGCCAAGCTCGAGAAATGTTCATTCCACAAATCTACTATTTCCTTTTTGGGGTATACCATCTCCTCAGAAGGCGTACAGATGCAGTCTGAAAAGGTTGAAGCAGTAAAAAATTGGCCACAACCTCATGACCGCAAATCCCTACAAAGGTTTCTAGGTTTTGCTAATTATTATAGAAAATTCATAAGGAATTTTTCTAGAATTGTTAAACCATTGACTCAACTTACTGGTACTACACACCCATTTCTTTGGGAACAACAACATACCGCTGTCTTTGAACACCTGAAAACATTGTTCACCAAAGCTCCCATCTTACATCTACCTAATCCTAACCTTCAGTATATTCTGGAGGTGGACTCTTCAGACTATGCTATAGGTGCAGTCTTGTCCCAACAGAAGGCACCTCATGAACCGATGCATCCCATTTCTTTCTTTTCTAAATCCATGAGTTCAGCTGAGAAAAACTACGCAATCGGTGATAAAGAATTGTTAGCAATCCGAAGATCATTAGAATTCTGGCGACACCTCCTAGAAGGGGCTAAGAAAACCTTTTTGATTTATACTGACCACAAAAACCTTCAGTATCTCCAAAATAATAAGACTCTCTCATCCAGACAGGTTAGATGGAGTCTGTATTTTGCAAGATTTGATTTCCAGATAATCTATCGCCCGGCATGTAAAAATGGTAAGGCTGATGCCCTCTCTCGCCAATCGAGTCCACCATCTCAAAGTACCAGTTATACAAATATTATTCCGACTGAACGATTCATTGGTTTAACTTCTGACATTTTAACAGACATACAAAAGCTCTCACATATGCCACTACCTAACTCTAAGGTTCAGCTAATTAACCGGAATGGAATATATTACTACAAAGACAGAATATTCTTACCTGAACCTTTAAGACATCAAATTCTACAAGAGCAGCATGATTCACCTCTTGCAGGTCATCCAGGAGAGAGACGTACATTAGAGTTGATCAGCAGAGCGTATTGGTGGCCAGACATGAAAAGATCAATTTCTGACTACATAAAAACCTGCCTTATATGTCAAACTTGCAAAACAGAGAAAAAGAGCCCATATGGACTACTTATGCCCCTACCTGTTTCTGATAGACCATGGAAACAAATAGGCATAGACTTCATAGTGGATTTACCTCCCTCTAAAAATCATACCACTATAATGGTGGTTGTTGATAGTTTTTCAAAAATGGCTCACTTTCTACCATTTCATAAATTACCCACTGCACCTGAAACAGCCAGACTTTTTATGGATCAAATCCTCAAGTTACATGGAGTACCAAGTACTGTGATTTCTGACAGGGGATCTCAATTTACTTCAAGGTTTTGGAAATGTTTATGCAAAGCCCTTAATATCAAACACCAATTCACTACTTCATTCCATCCTCAATCAAATGGACAAGTGGAGAGAATAAACCAATGGTTGGACGAATACCTACGATGTTTTTGTGCTTATCAACAACATAATTGGATTTCATATCTCTCTTTCGCAGAATTTGCATATAACAACCTTACTAATTCTTCAACCAATCTTACACCCTTCTATGCAAATTACGGATACCACCCCACTTTCACTTCCATCTCATCAACCCCTTCTGATTCACCTTTGGTTGATGAGTTGAATAATTCTTTACAGGACAACTTCAATTTTATAAAAGAGAACATTATTAAGGCTCAAAACTCACAGAAATATCACTACGACTTAAGACATAGAGATCCTCCTAAGTATAAAATCGGAGACCAAGTATGGTTATCAACCAAGAACCTACGAATACAAGTGCCAAGTAGGAAACTAACACAAAAGTTTTGTGGACCTTTCAAAATTCTCAAAGTAGTCAATCCTAACGCCGTTACTTTAGACCTACCCTCTTCCATGAAAATACATGCTACATTTCATGTATCTCTCCTCAAGCCTTATAACCCAACCAGAGTTCAAGCTTCTCACACACCTTCGTCTCTTGAATTACAAGATACCGATGTATATGAGGTTGATCAGATTATTGACTCTAGGATTTCCAAAGGAGTATTGCAATACTTGGTTAGATGGAAGAACTTCACCAAGGATGATGATACGTGGGAACCTTCTACTAATATCTATGCTCCTAAATTGGTCTCCCAGTTCCATCAGAAATTCCCGGATTCTCCTAGACCTTAAGCTGAGGATCAGCTTGCTTGACGGGGGGATCATGTCAGGGTTTTGACTGTTACTGCACCTTTAAGTTGGTTCACCAATCACAGTGATTCATCACCTATTTTAACACCTGCTCTCCTAACTAGCATTGCTTAGTATTTTGTTTCTCTATCTAGAGTAACTCTGAGCCTTACTCTCTGAGATTTTCACAGATACCTAACTTCAATTTTCCTCCTCAGGATTCATTGTTTAACAAAGTCATTTCTTTAACAAGAGGACAACACTCCTGTCAGCATTAGAATCTGCAGACCTCTAACTTCTTGCTAATTCCTAGCCTGTAGTGTCTTGGCATCTTAACAACTACAGAGAAGCTGTTTCCTTTTTTCTACAAGCAGGGATCTGTTTCTTGCAACACTAACAGGAAGTGATTGGGACCAAATTGTGCGCGCACAAGGAGTCAGAACAGGCAGCAGGTTCGGACAACAAACTTTGTGAGTAACATTTTCTAACCTTCCACAACTACTGTTTTGTGTTTCTCTGCCTGTATTTCTACCGCTTCTCATGCTAACTGGGATTACTAGTTCAACACATACTGTGCACATACTTTGCATTAGCCTGATTTGTGATCTGCTTCAGATTGAGGCTGTGTTTTCCAATTGTGTATTATCCTCAGCAGAGTATTAAGATTCATACCAAGTGTGACTGTCTAAATGTTATTTGATGAATAACTACTTCTAACCTTTCATTGTGGATTACAACTCTGAAATTTGTGTTTACCTTACTTAAGGATTTTCTACAGAGATCACTGAGGATTACAAATAGAGATTCTATTTTCGCATATTTTCTATCTAATGTCTAACATGTCGCTTCTCCCTCAATAAGGGTCTAACGTGACACCTGGGTATATAATTAAGTATCCAGTATATCCTGAAAACTATACTTTATAACAACTTTACACTATACTACTTGGTTTCACTTTGAAGCTAGTGTTACCAAATCACAATAGTGTTACATTTCACATTTTTGTCTTGTAAAGTTGTTACCTCCTTGACAGCCCCTAACATCGCCGCCACCTACATTATACTTATTAACCCCTAATCTACCGTCCCCAACGCCGCCGCCACTATTCTAAATTTATTAACCCTTTAAACCTAAGTCTAACCCCCCTAACTTAAATATAATTTAAATAAATCTAAATAAAATTACTATCATTAACTAAATAATTCCTATTTAAAACTAAATACTTATAAAATAAACCCTAAGCTAGCTACAATATAACTAATAGTTACATTGTATCTAGCTTAGGGTTTATTTTTATTTTACAGGCAAGTTTGGTATTACGAGTCTGTCCTGGGAGGCCAAAAAGTGAGTAGTACACCCTATACCGACAAGATCCGTAACACATTCTAAAGTCAGTAGTTATAAGTTTTACACTACAACGTCGTAGCATAAAACTCATAACTAAAGTGCTAAAAAGTACACTAACACCCCTAAAACCAAGGCCCCTCCCGCATCGCAAACACTAAAATAAATTTTTTAACCCCTGATCTGCCGCTCCGGACATCGCCGCCACTATAATAAATATATTAACCCCTAAACCGACGCATTCCCGCCTCGCAAACACTAGTTAAATAATATTAACCCCTAATCTGCCGCCCCTAACATCGCCGCCACCTACATTATACTTATTAACCCCTAATCTACCGTCCCCAACGCCGCCGCCACTATTCTAAATTTATTAACCCTTTAAACCTAAGTCTAACCCCCCTAACTTAAATATAATTTAAATAAATCTAAATAAAATTACTATCATTAACTAAATAATTCCTATTTAAAACTAAATACTTATAAAATAAACCCTAAGCTAGCTACAATATAACTAATAGTTACATTGTATCTAGCTTAGGGTTTATTTTTATTTTACAGGCAAGTTTGGTATTACGAGTCTGTCCTGGGAGGCCAAAAAGTGAGTAGTACACCCTATACCGACAAGATCCGTAACACATTCTAAAGTCAGTAGTTATAAGTTTTACACTACAACGTCGTAGCATAAAACTCATAACTAAAGTGCTAAAAAGTACACTAACACCCCTAAACCAAGGCCCTCCCGCATCGCAAACACTAAAATAAATTTTTTAACCCCTGATCTGCCGCTCCGGACATCGCCGCCACTATAATAAATATATTAACCCCTAAACCGACGCATTCCCGCCTCGCAAACACTAGTTAAATAATATTAACCCCTAATCTGCCGCCCCTAACATCGCCGCCACCTACATTATACTTATTAACCCCTAATCTACCGTCCCCAACGCCGCCGCCACTATTCTAAATTTATTAACCCTTTAAACCTAAGTCTAACCCCCCTAACTTAAATATAATTTAAATAAATCTAAATAAAATTACTATCATTAACTAAATAATTCCTATTTAAAACTAAATACTTATAAAATAAACCCTAAGCTAGCTACAATATAACTAATAGTTACATTGTATCTAGCTTAGGGTTTATTTTTATTTTACAGGCAAGTTTGTATTTATTTTAACTAGGTAGAATAGTTACTAAATAGTTATTAACTATTTACTAACTACCTAGCTAAAATAAATACAAAGTTACCTGTAAAATAAAACCTAACCGAAGTTACACTAATACCTAACACTACACTACAATTAAATCAATTCCCTAAATTAAATAAATCACAAACCCCTCCCACTAAATTACAGAAAATAAAAAACAAATTACAAGATATTTAAACTAATTACACCTAATCTAATAGCCCTATCTAAATTTAAAAAAAAAATACCCCCCCCCCAGCCTAAACTAAACTATCAATAGCCTTTAAAAGGGCCTTTTGCGGGGCATTGCCCCAAAGAAATCAGCTCTTTTACCTGTAAAAAAAAATACAACCAACCCCCCCAACAGTAAAACCCACCACCCACACAACCAACCCCCCAAATAAAAGCCTAACTAAAAAAAACCTAAGCTCCCCATTGCCTTGAAAATGGCATTTGGATGGGCATTGCCCTTAAAAGGGCATTTAGCTCTATTGCAGGCCCAAAGCCCTAACCTAAAAAATAAACCCACCCAATAAACCCTTAAAAAAATCCTAACACTAACCCCTGAAGATTCACTTACCGGGAGAAGTCTTCATCCAAGTGGCAAGATGTCCTCAACGAAGCCGGCACAAGTGGTCCTCCAGACGGGCAGAAGTCTTCATCCAGATGACATCTTTTATCTTCATCCCGCGCGGAGCAAGTCCATCTTCAAGACATCCGACGCGGAGCATCCTCTTCTTCCGACGGACTAGCGACGAATGAAGGTACCTTTAAATTACGTCATCCAAGATGGCGTCCCTTAGATTCCGATTGGCTGATAGAATTCTATCAGCCAATCGGAATTAAGGTAGAAAAAATCCTATTGGCTGATTGGATCAGCCAATAGGATTGAGCTCGCATTCCATTGGCTTATTGGAACAGCCAATAGAATGCGAGCTCAATCCTATTGGCAGACTGGATCAGCCAATAGGATTTTTTCTACCTTAAAAGGGACACTGAACCCAAATTTTTTCTTTTGTGATTCAGATAGAGCATGCAATTTCAAGCAACTTTCTAATTTACTCCCATTATCAATTTTTCTTTGTTCTCTTGCTATGTTTATTTGAAAAATAAGGCATCTAAACTTTTTTTCTTGGTTCAGTACTCTGGACAACACTTTTTTATTGGTGGATGAATTGATTCACCAATCAGCAAGGACAACCCAGGTTGTTCACCAAAAATGGGCCGGCATCTAAACTTACATTCTTGCATTTCAAATAAAGATACCAAAAGAATAAAGAAAATTTGATAATAGGAGTAAATTAGAAAGTTGCTTAAAATGTCATGCTCTATCTGAATCACGAAAGAAAAAATCTGGGTTCAGTGTCCCTTTAATTCCGATGGGCTGATAGAATTCTATCAGCCAATAGGAATCTAAGGGACGCCATCTTGGATGACGTCATTTAAAGGTACCTTCATTCGTCGTTAGTCCGTCGGAAGAAGAGGATGCTCCGCGTCGGATGTCTTGAAGATGGACCCGCTCCGCGCGGGATGAAGATAGAAGATGTCGTTTGGATGAAGACTTCTGCCCATCTGGAGGACCACTTCTGCCCATCTGGAGGACCACTTCTGCCGGCTTCGTTGAGGACATCTTGCCGCTTGGATGAAGACTTCTCCCGGTAAGTGAATCTTCGGGGGTGTCAGGGTTGGCTCCTGTACCTTTAAGTCCAGCTTATTTATTCCTGCTCCTCCCCCTTCCACCTGCCGATTAATGTTTAGTTTACCTGTCTCTCATCTGAGAGGAAGCATACACTGAACCTCCTGGCTTATTCAAGATAACTTATTCCTAAATCCTCAGACTTCATTACCTGTCACCTAAGAACTAAGGATTTACTTATTCAAGACCTCCGCGGTTACACCGCTTACATAATACAACGTTTACCTGTCAGCTGCACTTGATACAAAGAGACACTTCCATCTCAGCTTAACCCGCTGCAGTTAATTTAGATTTCCGTTTGCGGGTAATACCCGCTCTCCATAACCACCGTGCTTGCAAAGCACTGACCAGCCTGCCAGCTATTCCGCAGCTCTGATTGGACCTCACGTACACACCTTCCGGTCTGTACGCTCAGCTTCACACAGAACGGGCCAGGCAATCCTCACGCTGACTGCCTGTCAGCTACTACAGCATTCTGTTTGGTGCAGTTCACACTGATAGGAGACACGCTCTGCAGCTGCAGCACAGACGCCTCTCCCAAAACCCAGGTACACAAGAACTTAAAGTTGTATTGTATACTATCCACATCTAAGGCTTATGAACTATATTTCCCTCCTACGTTAACACTTCATAAGAACTTCTTAAAAAGACTTTATCATATAAAGGAATCCTTGCTTACTCAGTCTTTGGGATTAACTTCAATGCCACTACTTTAATAGTGTATACAGGACCTTACAGCTTACTCCTGTAACAAAGAAACAAGAACCAATCTTAAAGATTCTTATTCAAACCATTTAGATCTAGTCTGCAGTTGAGATCCTTCTACTATTCTTTTGTGGTCATAGCCACCTGACAGGGGGTTACTGTTAGGATTTTTTTAAGGGTGTATTGGGTGGGTTTATTTTTTAGGTTAGGGCTTTGGGCCTGCAATAGAGCTAAATGCCCTTTTAAGGGCAATGCCCATCTAAATGCCATTTTCAGGACAACGGGGAGCTTAGGTTTTTTTAGTTTGGCTTTTATTTGGGGGGTTGGTTGTGTGGGTGGTGGGTTTTACTATTGGGGGGGTTGTTTGTATTTTTTTTTTTTACAGGTAAAAGAGCTGATTTATTTGGGGCAATGCCCTTTAAGGGCTATTGATAGTTTAGTTTAGGCTAGGTTTTTTTTTATTTTGGGGAGGCTTTTTTAAAATTTTGATAGGGCTATTATATTAGGTGTAATTAGTTTAAATATCTGGTCATTTGTTTTTTATTTTCTGTAATTTAGTGTTTTGTTTTCTTTGTGATTTATCTAATTTATTTAATTTAGGGAACCGATTTAATTGTAGTGTAGTGTTAGGTGTTAGTGTAACTTAGGTTAGGTTTTATTTTACAGGTAAATTTGTATTTATTTTAGCTAGGTAGTTAGTAAATAGTTAATAACTATTTAATAACTATTCTACCTAGTTAAAATAAATACAAACTTGCCTGTAAAATAAAAATAAACCCTAAGATAGCTACAATGTAACTCTTAGTTATATTGTAGCTAGCTTAGGGTTTATTTTATAGTTTAATGATAGTAATTTTATTTAGATATATTTAAATTATATTTAAATTAGGGGGTGTTAGGGTTAGACTTAGATTTAGGGGTTAATACATTTAATATAGGGGTTAATAAGTGTAAGATTAGGGGTGTTTAGACTCGGGGTTCATGTTAGGGTGTTAGGTGTAAACATAAAATGTGTTTCCCCATAGGAATCAATGGGGCTGCTTTACTGAGATTTACGCTGCTTTATTGCAGGTGTTAGACTTTTTCTCACCCGGCTCTCCCCATTGATGTCTATGGGGAAATCCTGCACAAGCACGTACGACCAGCTCACCGCTGACTTAAGCGGCGCTGGTATTGGAGTGCGGTATGGAGCACAATTTTGCTCTCCGCTCACTTCTTGTCTTTTAACGCCGGGTTTGTAAAAACCCGTAATACCAGCGCTGTAGGGAAGTGAGCGGTGAGAAAAAACTGCTCGTTAGCACCGCACAGCTCATAATGAAAAACTCGTAATCTGGCCATATGTTTGTTAGTGAAAGGGAGGCTTTAGCACTTTCGGAACAAAACGCCATTCAGTGCTGATTAGAAAGTGTACTCAATCAGTGATTGGGAGATACACTAGCTTGTCATTCAAGAGTGTATCTGTCAATCGACACCTGGCGCTCAAAGTTCAGCGCTGCATGTTTTGGTGCAGATCATGACATTTATTTAAAAAATTATTATTTTTATAGTCATGGTGCAAAAAACTTCTATACCACATTTGCTAATTACCTCACTATTAAAATACATATACACACACATATATTTCAGCACCTGGCTAGTGCTTGCTGATTGGTGGCTGAATGTAGCCACCAATCAGCAAACGCTACCCAGGTTCTGAACCAAAAGAATTTGCTTAAAGGGACAGTCAACACCAGAATTTTTGTTGTTTAACCTTTTAATGCCGTTCTATTCCGTCATAATTACACTGGGCTTTAAAGCCGTTATGACGGAATAGAACGTCATAGCTAACGGCTGTCCTGAAGCCTTCTCTGCTTCCAGGATTTGATCGCGGTCTGGAGGGCGTTCCTAGGGTTGTAGGGACGCCCCCCCAAGACGCGATCCAATAATTGAAATCTCAGGATCGTGTGCACAATCGCGTGGTTTCAATATGTCTACATCGGAACAGTTGTTCCGATGTAGACACTTTAACCCTGTCGCGAAAGGGTTAAAAAGAAAGATAATCCCTTTATTACCCATTCCCCAGATTTGCATAACCAACACAGCTACAGAAATACACTTTTTACCTCTGTGATTACCTTGTATCTATGCCTCTGCAAACTGCCCCCTTATTTCAGTTCTTTTGACGGACCTGCATTTTAGCCAATCAGTGCTCACTCCAGGGTAACTTTACCTGCTTGAGCTCAATGTTATCTATATGAAACACATGAACTAATGCCCCCTAGTGGTCAAAATGCATTGAGATTAGAGGCAGTCTTCAAGGCCTAAGAAATTAGCATATGTACCTCCTAGGTTTAGCTTTCAACTAAGAATACCAAGAGAACAAAGCAAAATTGGTGATAAAAAAAAATTGTTAAGTTGTTTAAAATTACATTTCCTATTTAAATCATGAAAATTATTTTGGACTTGACTGTTACTTTAAAGTAACAGAGTTGGGATGTCTGATACGCACATATGCTGAGTGGGCCTTCTGACCTTTCTATCCATTTAAAGCTCTGCAATGAAGATTGAAGAGCCATGCCCCTTGCCCACTAACCATACTGATTGTTAATATACTCTGCCACCTAATGATACCATTATTTTAGCTATATTACAGTTATTACTTGCCCTAACATTGTCACCACAAACTCTCAGCCATCCCTCTTATGACTGTTAATGCACCTTCCCATGATCCCTTTACATACACAATGACACAGTAAATGATATACAAGCAAGGGCTACCATTCATTTTTTATAGCATGTAATTTCGCCAAACGGGCTCTCTGATTACTAACTGGTCACTGTTCTTCTTCACACTGGCATTGCTCTCTGATATTACCCCCAGAGTGACTACCATTAGACTTTTTCCATTTCTGATACCGATGCTACTGTTAGTACCACACCCACTGCCATCATACGATTTAATTGCCAGTTATATTTTATTTTACTATTTTATATAACGCAAGACAGCGGCTATCACAATAATGTAACTAATGGTACCTTTGCCCCATAATAAATCACTATCCTAAAACGATTTGTTGTTACTTCTATAACACCAACCCCATCCTTACTTTAGGATGACCTTTAGTGAACTCTATCACACTGGACAGGTCAGGTGGAGGGTTCCTTCTCTTATACAGACGGAAAAACTTCCTAAAAGCGTCTTCCCCGTGTTCCAGCACGGAGGCTGCCATCTTGCTGACTTCTGACAGGGCGTCGCCATCTTGCCCATTTTCCGTACAAACGTCAGTGGAGCGCAGCACTCTGTCAGCTGGGTTAGAGGTCACTTTGAGCAACATGGCGGCGCAGGTGAAGAAGGTGTTTGAATTGTTTGTTTCACGGATACCGTGGACAGTGGCAAATAGTGAGTTCTATGGGTAATCGTATGGGAGTGTGAGCAGCAAGTATTATTAAGATACACATTGTGAGCATGAGGGTCAAATACTGAGGCAGTGAGGGACGTACTACACTTAGAGCATGAGGGGCAAATACTGAGGCAGTGAGGGATGTACATATAGAGCATGAGGGGCAAATACTGAGGCAGTGAGGGATGTACATTTAGAGCATTAGGGGCAAATACTGAGGCAGTGAGGAATGTACATTTAGAGCATTAGGGGCAAATACTGAGACAGTGAGGGATGTACATATAGAGCATGAGGGGCAAATACTGAGGCAGTGAGGGATGTACATTTAGAGCATGAGGGGCAAATACAGAGGCAGTGAGGGATGTACATTTAGAGCATATGGGGCAAATACTGAGGCAGTGAGGGATGTACACTTAGAGCATATGGGGCAAATACTGAGGCAGTGAGGGATGTACATATAGAGCATGAGGGGCAAATACTGAGGCAGTGAGGGAAGTACATTTAGAGCATTAGGGGCAAATACTGAGGCAGTGAGGGATGTACATTTAGAGCATGAGGGGCAAATACTGAGGCAGTGAGGGATGTACACTTAGAGCATGAGGGGCAAATACTGAGGCAGTGAGGGATGTACATATAGAGCATGAGGGGCAAATACTGAGGCAATGAGGGATGTACATTTAGAGCATTAGGGGCAAATACTGAGGCAGTGAGGGATGTACACTTAGAGCATGAGGGGCAAATACTGAGGCAGTGAGGGATGTACACTTAGAGCATGAGGGGCAAATACTGAGGCAGTGAGGGATGTACATTTAGAGCATATGGGGCAAATACTGAGGCAGTGAGGGATGTACATTTAGAGCATATGGGGCAAATACTGAGGCAGTGAGGGATGTACATTTTGGGCACAAGGGGCCAATACTGAGGCAGTGAGGGATGTACATTTTGGGCACAAGGGGCAAATACTGATGCAGTGAGGGATGTACATTTTGGGCACAAGGGGCCAATACTGAGACAGTGAGGAATGTACATTTTGAGCATGAGGGGCAAATACTGAGGCAGTGAGGAATGTACATTTAGAGCATGAGGGGCAAATACTGAGGCAGTGAGGGATGTACACTTAGAGCATGAGGGGCAAATACTGAGGCAGTGAGGGATGTACATTTAGAGCATGAGGGGCAAATACTGAGGCAGTGAGGGATGTACATTTAGAGCATATGGGGCACATACTGAGGCAGTGAGGGATGTACATTTAGAGCATATGGGGCAAATACTGAGGCAGTGAGGGATGCACATTTAGAGCATATGGGGCAAATACTGAGGCAGTGAGGAATGTACATTTAGAGCATGAGGGGCCAATACTGAGGCAGTGAGGGATGTACATTTAGAGCACGAGGGGCAAATACTGAGGCAGTGAGGGATGTACATTTAGAGCACGAGGGGCCAATACTGAGGCAGTGAGGGATGTACATTTAGAGCATGAGGGGCAAATACTGAGGCAGTGAGGGATGTACATTTTGAGCATGAGGGGCAAATACTGAGGCAGTGAGGAATGTACATTTACAGCATGAGGGGCAAATACTGAGGCAGTGAGGATTGTACACTTAGAGCATGAGGGGCAAATACTGAGGCAGTGAGGGATGTACATTTAGAGCATGAGGGGCAAATACTGAGGCAGTGAGGGATGTACATTTAGAGCATATGGGGCAAATACTGAGGCAGTGAGGGATGTACATTTAGAGCATATGGGGCAAATACTGAGGCAGTGAGGGATGTACATTTAGAGCATATGGGGCAAATACT
This sequence comes from Bombina bombina, assembly GCF_027579735.1. Lineage (NCBI taxonomy): Eukaryota > Metazoa > Chordata > Amphibia > Anura > Bombinatoridae > Bombina > Bombina bombina. The sequence goes on along the minus strand of NC_069499.1, from coordinate 55,016,106 downwards.
GAGGCAGTGAGGGATGTACATTTTGGGCACAAGGGGCCAATACTGAGGCAGTGAGGGATGTACATTTTGAGCATGAGGGGCAAATACTGAGGCAGTGAGGAATGTACATTTAGAGCATGAGGGGCAAATACTGAGGCAGTGAGGGATGTACATTTTGAGCATGAGGGGCAAATACTGAGGCAGTGAGGAATGTACATTTAGAGCATGAGGGGCAAATACTGAGGCAGTGAGGGATGTACATTTTGAGCATGAGGGGCAAATACTGAGGCAGTGAGGAATGTACATTTAGAGCATGAGGGGCCAATACTGAGGCAGTGAGGGATGTACATTTAGAGCACGAGGGGCAAATACTGAGGCAGTGAGGGATGTACATTTAGAGCACGAGGGGCAAATACTGAGGCAGTGAGGGATGTACATTTATAGCATGAGGGGCCAATACTGAGGCAGTGAGGGATGTACATTTAGAGCATGAGGGGCCAATACTGAGGCAGTGAGGGATGTACATTTAGAGCACGAGGGGCAAATACTGAGGCAGTGAGGGATGTACATTTAGAGCACGAGGGGTCAATACTGAGGCAGTGAGGGATGTACATTTAGAGCATGAGGGGCAAATACTGAGGCAGTGAGGGATGTACATTTAGAGCATGAGGGGCCAATACTGAGGCAGTGAGGGATGTACATTTAGAGCACGAGGGGCAAATACTGAGGCAGTGAGGGATGTACATTTAGAGCATGAGGGGCAAATACTGAGGCAGTGAGGGATGTACATTTAGAGCATTAGGGGCAAATACTGAGGCAGTGAGGGATGTACACTTAGAGCATGAGGGGCAAATACTGAGGCAGTGAGGGATGTACATTTAGAGCATATGGGGCAAATACTGAGGCAGTGAGGGATGTACATTTAGAGCATATGGGGCAAATACTGAGGCAGTGAGGGATGTACATTTTGGGCACAAGGGGCCAATACTGAGGCAGTGAGGGATGTACATTTTGGGCACAAGGGGCCAATACTGAGACAGTGAGGAATGTACATTTTGAGCATGAGGGGCAAATACTGAGCCAGTGAGGAATGTACATTTAGAGCATGAGGGGCAAATACTGAGGCAGTGAGGGATGTACATTTAGAGCATTAGGGGCAAATACTGAGGCAGTGAGGGATGTACATTTTGAGCATGAGGGGCAAATACTGAGGCAGTGAGGAATGTACATTTAGAGCATGAGGGGCAAATACTGAGGCAGTGAGGGATGTACATTTTGGGCACAAGGGGCCAATACTGAGGCAGTGAGGAATGTACATTTAGAGCATTAGGGGCAAATACTGAGGCAGTGAGGGATGTACATTTTGGGCACAAGGGGCCAATACTGAGGCAGTGAGGAATGTACATTTAGAGCATGAGGGGCAAATACTGAGGCAGTGAGGGATGTACATTTAGAGCATGAGGGGCAAATACTGAGGCAGTGAGGGATGTACATTTAGAGCATTAGGGGCAAATACTGAGGCAGTGAGGGATGTACATTTTGAGCATGAGGGGCAAATACTGAGGCAGTGAGGAATGTACACTTAGAGCATGAGGGGCAAATACTGAGGCAGTGAGGAATGTACACTTAGAGCATATGGGGCAAATACTGAGGCAGTGAGGGATGTACATTTTGGGCACAAGGGGCCAATACTAAGGCAGTGAGGGATGTACATTTTGGGCACAAGGGGCCAATACTGAGGCAGTGAGGGATGTACATTTTGAGCATGGGCAGATGGGCAGTGAGGGATGTACATTTTGAGCATGAGGGGTCAATACTGAGGCAGTGAGGGATGTACATTTTGAGCATGAGGGGTCAATACTGAGGCAGTGAGGGGTGTACATTTTGGGCATGAGGGGCAGATGGGCAGTGAGGGGTGTACATTTTGGGCATGAGGGGCAGATGGGCAGTGAGGGGTGTACATTTTGGGCATGAGGGGCAGATGGGCAGTGAGGGGTGTACATTTTGGGCATGAGGGGCAGATGGGCAGTGAGGGGTGTACATTTTGGGCATGAGGGGCAGATGGGCAGTGAGGGGTGTACATTTTGGGCATGAGGGGCAGATTGGCAGTGAGGGGTGTACATTTTGAGGGGTAACCACTCAGTAAGTGAGGAATGTGAGTGGAAACTTTTGAGGGGTTTGTGTGTTTGAAGGACAAACAATAAGGTTCATGATCATGTGAGGATAAATACTGCAGGATATAAAGTGATAGGTCATACTGGTTTGTTAGTTTGTGAATGACATCATCTGGTTTATAACTAATATATGAATCTTTAAAGTGATTGTAAAGTTTAATGAATAAGTGCCCGGTATCTATAACTAATCTTAAAGGGACACTGAACCCAAACATTTTTTTTTCGTGATTCAGAAAGAGCAGGCAATTTTAAGCAACTTTCTAATTTTACTCCTATTATCAATTTTTCTTCGTTCTTTTGCTATCTTTATTTAAAAAAGAAGGCATCTAAACCTTTTTTTTATTAGTTCAGACTCTGGACAGCACTTTTTTTGGTGGATGAATTTATCCACCAATTAGCAAGAGCAACCTAGGTTGTTCACCAAAAATGGGCCAGCATCTAAACTTACATTCTTGCATTTGAAATAAAGATACCAAGAGAATAAAGAAAATATGATAATAGGAGTAAATTAAATAGTTGCTTAAAACGGCATGCTCTATCTGAATCGAGAAAGAAAACAATTGGGTTCAGTGTCCCTTTAAAAACAGGGACACTTTCATTCATTTAAACTTTACAATGAAGCTTCTTTTTTAAAATACTTACCTTTCTTTATGGAAAACAGACCGGCAATCCTCCACCCGCATCTCCTGCTGTAGTTAGCACAGCAATGACAAATCCGGCTTCTTCCAATCGTTGCATACCCCACAAGCTGGACGCCAAAGGGGTCACACAACGATTGGTGGAAGCCGGATTTGTCATCGCTGTGCTAACTACAGCAGAAGTTGCGGGTGGAGGATTTCCGGTCTGTTTTCTATAAAGAAAGGTAAGTATTTTAAAAAAGAAGCATCATTGTAAAGTTTAAAGGGACACTGAACCCAAATTTTTTATTTTGTGATTCAGTTACAGCATTCAATTTTAAAGTGAAGGTAAAGTTACATGGGTGTCTTTCTATAATAACATTCTTTGCCGCAAATAAATATGAGTTTCATTCATCATTTTTTTCATATTGTACTGTAAATAAAATTATCACCGTAATAAATACCTTTTTTATTGCCCGCAAATTCAACCCGTTCCATATTACAAAATGTTTCTCTTGATCACGTTTTAAGAAGCTCCAATTGAAATTCTGGCCGTTAGGCGTCCGTCACCCTACGTCATCTGCCTCCTCCTTGATCTGCGCATGCTCTATTATTTGTTACTTCATATCTTAATCCTCGTGCGCGCTCCTGTTTCGCGCATGCGCAGGATTTCACCGGCTTTTACAGAGGCCTCCGATCCTGAAAATCCTCTCTCTTGACTTTGCACAGCCGCATTTCAAAGGAGTAGATTTGTGAGCGCGCTTTAGAGATACGTATAGAGCGGGTAGTACCGCTCTATACGTCACAGGAGATAAAAGCAGGAAATAGAGGTTGGGAGGAGTTAGCATCGAAATGGTAGGGAAATATATATATACAAAATTAAAAAAAATAAAAATAAACATAGCGATTAGATTAGTTTATTGTAATATTAAATAATGCATTGCTGTCTTCATATTTACAAAACTTTACCTTCACTTTAAGCAACTTTCTAATTTACTCCTATTGGCAAATGTTCATTCTCTTGGTATCTTTATTTGAAAAGCAAGAATGTAACTTTAGATGCCGACCAATTTTTGGTGAACAACCTGGGTTAATCTTGCTGATTGGTGGATAAATTCACCAACCAATAAACAAGTGCTGTCCTGAGTTTTGGACTTTCTTTTTCAAATAAAGATAGCAAGAGAAAACGGGGAAAAAAAATGATAATAGGAGTAAATTAGAAAGTTGCTTAAAATTGCGGCTCTATCTGGATCACGAAAGAGAAAATTTGGCTTCAGTGTCCCTTTAATGAATGAAAGTGCCCCTGTTTTTAAGATTAGTTTTAGATACTGGGCACTTATTCATTAAACTTTACAATCACTTTAATGAAGTATCCCATAATTTTTACCATTGTTTTCTCACATTTATTTTCACAGAAGAGGTGAAGGAATATTTTACCCAGTTTGGTACAGTAAAGAAATGCCTTCTACCATTTGTGAGTATTATGTTTAGTTTTCACTTAGATTTGAACGTACATGGTTACTGGATAGTAAACTGGGAAAGTTTTCAAAACTACTATATTCAGATTAAAACTTATAATTACAAGGTTTTTCAATTAATCAATACAACATTCTAGTGCAAAAACTTTCTAAATACATTAACGCACAGTTTTCGTCAGTTCCTTTTTTAACTCCTGTTACCACTTGGCTTATTTGGAAGAACGCATCAGTACTTGTTGCTGTTTCACATTTAGCATCGGTTCACCTTCCCAGCAAGTTTGAATTCTGTGCCTACATTGTTCAATTAAAATACGAAGCAAACATTTATTTTAGCAACTGATGCAGAATATGAATGGGTATAAAATATGTAACCATACAAATATTACATGTATTTAATATTGCCCAGACATCTGATTTCCCAGAGGTAAATTCACTCAGCATCTCAGCATAGTAGAAAAATAAAATAATATATATATATGATATGATACACTAATATTGTAATACTTTTTTTATTACACTTTCACTTGACATTGTTTTGTGTTTGCAGGACAAGGAGACAGGTTTCCACCGTGGCTACTGCTGGGTTACTTTTGCAGCAGAAGAGGGGTTGCTAAATGCATTGCAGAAGGACACACATTTGTTGGAAGGAGGCAAGGTAAATAATAATAATCATTTAATAAAAAAACATATATCTGTATGATGGGTTCTCAGTATGTTTCAGTCTAACTGTTCTGCTGTGATATACGGAAGTTTCAATCTAATAAACAAGAGAGACTTTATGCACTGGCACTCAATCTGTAAATGGTAATCTCCCTAAAATCCCTAATAATTTTAATATCTGTGCAAGATTCTTACAGTAAAGGGATAGTCTAGTCAAAAAGAGAATTTATGCTTACCTGATAAATTTTTCTTTTTAGACATGAGTCCACAGATCATCATCCTTACTTATGGGGATATTCACCTCCTGGTCAGCAGGAGGAGGCAAAGAGCACCACAGCAAAGCTGCTATATATATAGCTCCTCCCACTCCAGTCATTCGACCGAAGTTAGGAAGAGAAAGGAAAAGCCAAGGTGCTGAGGTGTCCGAAGTTTACAAAAATATTAACAACCTGTCTTAAAAGAACAGGGCGGGCCGTGGACTTGTGTCTAAAAAGAAACACATTTATCAGGTAAGCATAAATTTTCTTTTCTTTTTAAAGACACGATGAGTCCACGGATCATCATCCTTACTTGTGGAATACAATACCAAAGCTAGAGTACACTGATAAGTGAGGGACAAGACAGGGAACCTAAACGGAAGGCACCACTGCTTGAAGAACCTTTCTCCCAAAAGCAACCTCAGCCGAGGCAAAAGTATCAAATTTGTAAAACTGAGAAAAAGTGTGAAGAGAGGAACAACCAAACCTTACCAAACTGTTTCACAGAAGCTATATTATTGAACGCTCAAGAGGAAGCAACATCCCTCGTGAAATGCATCATAACTCTCTCAGGAGGCTGCTATCCAGCAGTCTCATATGCAAAACGTATAATACTCTTCAGACAAAAAGAAAGAGAAGAAGCCGTAGCTTCCTGTCCCTTGCGTTTTCCTGAGAAAAACCACAAACAAAGGAGAAAGTCATCAGTCGCCTGCAGGTAAAAATTTTAAAATACGGACCACGTCCAAAGTGTGCAAAAATCTTTCCTTCTTAGAAAAAAGATTAGGACACAAGGAAGGAACAACAATCTCCTGATTAATGTTCCAGACAGAAAAAAACTTAGGAAGAAATCCTAAGTTAGTACGAAAAACTACCTTATCTGATGGAAATAAGAGGCCAGGCCAGAAGAACATGGTATATCGCACTCGGCTACGGAATGTTTTTAGGACGAAAAGACTCTGGCTAAGTCCAAACCCCCTGAGCCCTTAGGGAGCCCCAGACTGCTCCCCGCCCTAGAAGGCTGGCATCTGTTAATACAAACACCCAAGATGGTCTGCGAAAGCAGGTTCCCTGGGAGAGATGATCCAGAAACAATCGCCACTGAAGAAAATCCCTTGTCTCCTGCTCCAGTAGTATTCAAGGAGACAAATCTGTATAATCTCCGGTCCATTGCCCGAGCAAGCTAAACTGCAGAGATCTGAGATGGAACCGAGCAAAACGGGGTGATGTCCATTGCCGTCACCATCAGCCCGATTACCTCCATGCACTGAGCCACTGAAGGCCGAGGAGTGGACTGAATGACTAAACAAGTATCGATAATCTCTGATTTCCTGACATTGTGTCAGAAAAATCGTCATTGATATGGAATCAATTATGGTCCCAAGAAAGTTACCCTAGTCATGGGACTAAGGAACTCTATTTCCAAGTGAAAACTTGCTAGCTGTAAGGATGGCGCCTGGACCAGAACGCCTTCGTGAAAACTCAGAGCTATGACAAGACCGAAAAGAAGGGCCTCAAACTGGAAGCGTTTGCCAACTTGTGTATGGCACATGCAGGTACGCATCCTGTAAATCCACTGTTGTCATAAATTGACCCTCTTGGATCAAGGGAAGAATGGAACGAATGGTTGCCATCTTGAATGACGTTGCACTAAGAAAATCTGTTTAGACTCTTGATCTAAAAAGTGGTCTGAAGGTTCCCTCTTCTTTGGGAACCACAAACCGATTGTTATACAAAAACCCAAATTCAGTACCTGTATTGGAACTGGAACAATCATTCCCAGGTCTGAGGTGTTACGCAAAGAAAGAACGCCTTTTGTCTGATATGCAGATAATCTTGAAAGCAGAAACCTGCCTCTGGGAGGGAAAACTCTTGAACTCTAATTTGAATCCCTGGGTCACTATTTTCTTTTGCCCAGGGATTCTGAACATCTCGAACCCAAGCCTGAGTGAAGACTGAAAGTCTGCCCCCTACAAGATCCGATCCCGGATCTGGGGCATGTCCGTCATGCTGTCTTTGATACAACAGCATTCTCTTTGGATCATTTTTTTTTTTTTTTCTCTCCAAGATTTCAAAGGATATTATTTCTGCCAAGTCAGGTTCCAACAAGGTCTTCCCCTTGTAAGAAACTGCTTAGAGTTAGAGCATACATCCGTAGAACAAGGTTCCAACCATAAGGCTCTGTGAGCTATGCTTCCAGTTTCATAACTTGAAGGAAAGAAAGGAATTGGCCAATCTGAAAGCTTATATCCTATCCTGGAGTTTATCCAGGGGAGTTCCTGACTTAGTAGCATCAAACAACACATCAAAACAATGTCGTTGCACCAGCGACGGTAGCAAAGTACACAGCTGGTTGCCTTGGAAACCCTGGTGTACATCCCTCCCAACTCTCCTCTAAGGGTATAGTAGTTCTGTTAGCTAAGCTAAGCTAACTACTCCAATCTGAGTCGCTAGGGGAAACATCATATTAAAAATAGGGAATGCAGTTTCTTCCATTCCTTATAACTTACTGGACCCACTAGAATAGATTACACCATTCAGAATAACCACTACTGAAACAATCACCTTAAATGATTGAAATAATTTCTCTAGAAATGTTGTCTACCACGTGGTAAAAACATATAATGTGGAGTGTGAGAGGAAACGCAGGGCACTGCATGAGGGCCATAAAATTTTTGTGAGACACTATAGGAGAAAATTGTGGCATAGATTGACCATTGCCAACAGAAAAAGATAGAAATCTTTTAATAAAAATGAACACATAAAAAACGTTACTGTCTCTGTAAATTTAAAAAGTAACTATTTTTTGTGTGCTCTTGTTCCATCCTACCACAAAGGATGAATTAAACAAATAAACAGTTGAAATTCTTTTAATAAAAATTAAAAGATAAAAAAAAGTTACTGTCTTTAAATTTTAAAAGTAAACAAGCAAATTAGCATGTCAACATTGCTGTCAATAAACATTTTCATGACATTAAGGAGACAATGTCTTGTGCAGCAATTCTAGATGGAAATTGCAAGGAACTGCAGGGCACTGCATGTGACTGTCTCTTTAAAATGTAAAAGTAATCTCTTATTTCAGTGTGCAGAAGCAAGTAAATTAGAATTTCACCCTTGCTGTTCATAAACATTGCCATGACATTAAAGAAGCAATGTATTGTGCAGCAATTCCAGATGGAAATTGCAAAGAATCGCAGGGCACTGCATGAGACTGTCTCTTTAAAATTTAAAAGTAACTTCTTATTTATGTGTGCAGAAACAAGTAAGAAGTATGTCAACAGTGCTGATCATAACTCAGTAGCAAGTGACATCTTTATTTTCCTAGGTCAGACATTGAATATGTATGAGGGAATTACAGAACTCTATCAATATCTCAGCTTGTTCTTAAAGACTGTACCGAGGCGTCAGACAGCCTGTCTATAGCAAAAGAATTGAGCACATAATCGCGCTGACTGATGCGCAATGTTTTAGACATTCCCTTGTGGCTACCGATAACCGGAAGTAACAGAAAGGAAGAGAGTACTATACGGCGCCATCCTCCACTCCTAGCTTATACTCATAACTGACAGGAGGGAGGAAAGAAAACATTGGCGCCGTTTTTTCTATCAACTCTGCCCCTAATGGGCGTCACCCAAGTAATCTCCCGGTCACTGTATTCTCAGTATAAGTGCCTGGAGCAAAGACTAGGCCTCAAGGAAGCAAGTAAAACTCCCACTGTAACACCGCGTTTTCTGAAGCGGAGTGAAAATGGCGCGTCAATACTATCCGCCCATCGTGGGCGTGGCTAAGAAAAAAAAAGTTACCAACCCCCCGGGAAAAGTGTAATACAAAAGCCCCAGTGACTGTTGCAAGCCTGATAAATCCCAGGGCCTGCTGCTACACTGCCCAAATGTCCCCTATGTCTAAGGGGAGACTATGCGATAGCAATAAGGCGTGTCCCATGTACAAAGAAATAAAGAGTCCCCTTTATCTCTAAGACTCCATTACCATTAAGCCCAAGCACTGTCTACAACACTTGCCTAAAGGGAGACTATGCAAAAAACATAAGGCTCGTGTATAAATAAAGAGTCTTCTTTATGCTTGAGACTCCTGAAGCCCCAGTGCCTGTTGAAAAACTGCCCAAATGTCCCGTATGTCTAAGGGGAAACTAAGAAAGTAATAATGAGGCTTATGTAGAAAATAAATGAAGTGCCCTCCTTTATTTCTGAGACTTTCCAAATCCCCCCCCCCAAATAAATGTCAGCACTTACCTCATTTTCTGCAAGGCAGATTCCAGGTTTAAGAGGTCCTATCTCTCCCATGGACCTGAGAATGAAGAGAGAGTCCTGAGTTAGAATCTCTCAGGTTTTCATAGTTAGGGCAGCATCAGAATATGGGAGACGCAGTGAGAATTATGTCCCACAAGTTCCCATTGCTCTAAAGCCACCAATGCCCTACTGTAGAGATTGATATGGACTACAGCTACACCCCAGAACAAAGAAGCACTCTCTGGCACTACTTTAAAATAATAAACTCTTGAAGAATCTAAAACTAACACCTCACTTTACCTCTTCCTATAACGTAGGCAAAAAGAATGACTGGGAGGGAAGGGAGGAGCTATATATAGCAACTTTGCTGTGGTGCTCTTTGCCTCCTCCTGCTGACCAGGAGGTGAATATCCCACAAGTAAGGAGGATGATCCATGGACTCATCGTGTCTTAAAAAGGAATTTAAACTTTCATGATTCAGAGCAGCCACTTTCTAATTTACTACTATTATCAAATTTTCTTTGTTTTGGTATCTTTATTTGAGAAAGCAAGAATATAAACTTAGGAGCCGGCTTATATTTGGTTCAGCCCCTTTGTCGCTCTTGATGATTAGTATCTAAATGTAGCCACCAATCAGCAAGCGCTATCCAGGTGCTGAATCAAAAATGGACCGGCTCCTAAGTTTATATTCAAATAAACAAAGAAAATTTGATAATAGGAGTAAATTAGAAAGTAGTGCGTCCTAATTTTCTTTGGGCACTTTGTAGGACAACCCTGTGTAAGTTCTGGAATGTGCAGGTAGAAGAGGTTGCGTGCATGATAATATTAAATACATCATTTGCTTTTATCTCCAATGTTCTGCTAAATGAATAACTGTTTTACAGACAACAAAATGCACTTTTATAGAACATACAAAGCTTGAAACTTGAGAGTAGCACTTCTTTCGATAGATAAAGTGTGCGGATGAACGTGTTCAATTTTCATATTAATCGCATTTGGGATTTTTATTGCCTTCATATTTTTTTATTTGTGTAAAAATGATTCTTGCTCATGAACTTGAAATCTTGTGTTAGTTCAAATTTGTATTTCGTTTACTCCCATTTCATAGAAGAGAATAAATACATATTCTACAGATACAAAGGCTCAGACGTAATTAAATAACAAATATCACAGTATTCCCATCTAAAATAATCATTCAAGAAGTACATTCAGCAGCCTAGTGTTTGTGTTCAAATTGGATTTTAAAGGGATACTAAACCCAATTTTTTTTCTTTCATGATTCAGATAGAGTATGAGATTTTAAGCACCTTTCTCATTTACTCCTATTAATTTTTCTTTGTTCTTGTGTTATCTTTATTTGAAAAAGCAGTACTGTAAGCTTTAGAGCCGGACCATTTTTTGTTCAGCACCTGGGTAGCACTTGCTGATTTGTGGCTAAATGTAGCAAAACAATCGGCAAGCGCTACCGAGGTGCTGAACTAAAAGTGGGCCATCTCCTAACCTTTTATTACTGCTTTTTCAAATCAAGATAACATGAGAACAAAGAAAAATTGATGATAGGAGTAAATTAGAAAGTTGCTTAAAATTGCATGCTCTATCTGAATCATGAAAGAAAACATTTAGGGTTAGTATCCCTTTTAAAGCAATATACTTTATGTAAAATGTGTTTGGTAGAAAACTTGCTCAGATCAATCCAAGTTCTGAAATAAATCACAGTATACTTCTGTTGAGAAATGACAGGGAGCCAATAGAAAGATAAACTGATCATAGAAAATATCTCCTCGTTTCTTGACTAGCTGGGGTATCTCTGAGTTTGCACTAACTTTTTTTTTTTTTTTTTTTTTTTTTCTTTTTTTTTCAAAAGCTTTATTGAATAACTCACAGTACACAATATAAACATGGCAAAATACAAAACAATAAGGTGTACAGGATATGGAAACAATTGATATATTACTGAAATATAGAACTTGTTTTTCTTTTCATAAAGTACTTGAAAGTCATAAAGAAATGGTCACACTTTCTTCTGCACATAGAAAAGGAGATCTTACGAGGAATAGTATTATCTCGTATGTAGATATCCGTAGAATTATTTACATGAATATCTTTACTGAAAAAATGTAGAGGTGCAGATTCCCTAATTTACGGATTGGATATATGATGTGTGGTGCAGATTTGTTACTCCCGTCTGAGTCAGAAAAGTCAGCTCATCACATGGATATAGTACAAGAATAGAAGGTAGGAGGTAATAAAGGAAAGAGAAAGAGAGAGAGAGAAAAGAGGAGAGAGGAAAAAAAATTGCACTAACTTTTTATACTGGCCTGAGGACCAAACTAGTTAACTTGCTTAGTTAATTATTTTAAATTTGCCACAAAGCTTGACAAATTTTAGCATTAGTTGGTGAGCAACTAATTCAACTTTAGTGGTTTAATCAGTAGTGTCAGACTCAAAATGTCAGAAAGAAACAGCTTTGCGATATGTTAGCCTCTCGTGTTTATTCAGTTTCAGTCATAATGTTTTTCTTTTGTTCAATATAAGATTTATAGATTATGGAATCCTCAAGACATTAGGGGGAGATATGTCAGGGTTGGGCTTGAAAAGTCTGCAGGACTCACAACTGAGATACACCCCCCCCCCCCCCATGCATATACAATAAAGTCATAATACAGAAAATAGGCAAAACTTTACTATGCATATATAAATACTTTATATTAGAATCTGAGTGTTCTGTATCCCTTTAAATAATAAAAGCATGTTTAATTAAAGAATGCAAATTTTCATTGAGTACCTAGGAATAAAGGTGATACACTACCCAATTAACAAAGTCTGATGTGTTTAGTGCAGCGTTACTTCTCCTTAACTTTTAATTCTTTCAATACTATTTAACAGTTGTAGTAAGAACTTGACCATACAATAATTAAAAACCCCTTCTTCTGGGAGCCTGTGGCAGCTTAATAATTGGGCCTGTCACATGGATTTTAATGATCTGGAGGAACCACCCTATTGCTGAATCCCTCTCGGCAGTGGGCAGCCTAATGTATCTAGTCTGGGCTACACCTGAGAACAGCAATTTCCAGCATGCCGCAAAAGTAGATGACCCTCCTCACTGTCCTCTTGAATAGCATGAGCATCTCTATTAAAGGGACAGTCAAAGTCCAAAAAGCACTTTCATGATTCAAATAGGGCAGGTCATTTTAAACAACTTTCCAATTTACTTTTATCACCAATTTTGCTTTGTTCTCATGGTATTCTTAGTTGAAAGCTAAACCTAGGAGGTTCATATGCTAGTTTCTTAGACCTTAAAGGCCATCTGTAATCTGAAAGCATTTTGACAGTTTTTCACCACTAGAGGGCGTTAGTTCATGTATTTAGATAACATTGAGTGTACGCATGTGAATTTACAGAGGAGTGAGCACTGATTGGCTAAAATGCAAGTCTGTCAAATTAACTGAAATAAGGGGGTCGTCTGCAGAGGCTTAGATACAAGGTAATCACAGCTGTAAAACGTGTATTATAACTGTGTTGGTTGTTCAAAACTGGGGAATGGGTAATAAAGGGATTATCTATCTTTTTAAACAACAAAAATGTTGCTGTTCACTGTCCCTTTAACCAGTCTATCACTATACCACGATCTTCCCTCCCCTCTTGGACTTGCTGTACTTGATGATTTATTTATTTATTTATTTTTAATTTTTTTTGAGTACTCGAGTACATACAAAATTGTGAAAAAAAGTACATATAAGATATTCATAGAACAGAAATATACATACAATATATTAGTCCCCATTTTTCCCCTTTCTAATTCGTCTAGAATTGTAGCCACCGTGCTTAAAGGGAAACTTAAAGGGCCACTAAACCCAAAATCTTCCTTTCATGATTCAGATAGAACATTACAATGTACTTCTATTATTTGTTTTGCTTCATTTTTTAGATATCCTTAGTTGAAGAAAAAGCAATGCACATGGGTGAGTCAATCACATGAGGTTTCTATGTGCAGCAACCAATCAGCAGCTACTGAGCATATCTAGATATGCTTTTCAGCAAAAATATCAAGAGAATAAAACACATTAGATAATAGAAGTAAATTAGAAAGATGTTTAAAAATGCATTCTCTTTCTAAATCATGAAAGAAAAAATGTTGGTGTCATGTCCCTTTAAGTCAAATTAAACTTTCATGATTCAGATAAAGCAGCAATTTTAAAACAACTTTCTAATTTACTTCCTTTAACAAAATGTGCAGTCTTTTTATATTTACACTTTTTGAGTTACCAGCTCACATTTGTGATTGGCTGATGGCTGTCACATGATGCAATGGGAGTGGAAATAGATATAATTTGAAATATGTAAGAAGAAAAAAAACTACTACTCGAAGTTTAGACTAAGTGCTATTGCATTGTCTTGTTATGCATTTGTTGATTATGCACATCTACTTTTATTTACTGGTCCTTTTTAAAGAGACAGTCAAGTCCCTAAAACACTTTCATGATTCAACTAGGGCATGTCATTTTAAACAACTTTCCAATTTACTTTTATCACCAATTTTGCTTTGTTCTCTTGGTATTCTTAGTTAAAAGATAAACCTAGGAGGTTCATATGCTTATTTCTTAGACCTTGAAGGAAGTCAACATTAAACTTGCATGATTCACATAGAGCAGGTCATTTTAAGACACTTTTAAATTCACTTCTATTTGCAAATGTGCTTATTTCTCATAGTATCCCTTGTTACAAATAGAATACGCACATATCCTACACTAGTGGGAGCTAGCTGCTGATTGGTGGCTGCACACAGTCTCTTGTGATTGGCTAACTAGATGTGTTCAGCTAGCTGCCAGTAGCGCAATGCTGTTCCTTCAGCAATAGATAACAAGAGTGAAGAAAATTTGATAATAGAATTAAATTGGAAAGTTGTTTAAAATTGTATGTTCTATCTGAATATACCCTATACCCTGTGAACTTGTGCACATGCTCAGTAGGATCTTGTTCGCCAGAAAGTGTGAATATAAAAATACTGTGCAAACTTTGATAATGGAAGTAAATTGGAAAGTGTCTTAAAACTGCAGGTTCTGTCTGAATCATGAAGTTTATTTTGACTTGAGTGTCCTTTTTTTAAAAAAATAAATAAAAAAAAAAATATATTTTTTATTATTCTTTATTTATAAAGCGCCAACAGATTCCACAGCGCTGTCCATGGGTAACAAAGCTAAAAGGACAATACAATCTGAGACACCAGACAAAATTTAACAAACAAATACAGGGGGAATTGGGAGCCCTGTTTCCGTGGAAACGTAATTAAAATCTCAATCTCTCTCTCTCTGTCCTCCTCTCCTAGAAAAATATATGGCCAGAACACTACAAATAATTAGTGTGATTAATGCAACACCTGACAACCATAACTTTTAGAAAATATTTGAAAGTCATAAAGATAAAATGGTAGGTTTAGAATGACTTGAACAGTATAATATTCACAATTATAGACTTATACAATAGATGGCATCGCCCTATTGATTATATTGTTGAGGCCACCTAGTGGCCAAAAGAAAGTTAACTGCACTTAAGGCTGTGACACACTGCAAGCGGAGCGGTGCGCAGCGTGTAGATGCGGCTGTGTGTCCTGCCTTTTCATCTCTGAGCACTGCTGCCTCAGGTTGCGTAGCCGAGTGCTCAGAGATGAAATAATTGAACTTCAGAAGCGATGCGACGCAGTGCGAAGCAGCTGCATCGCCTCGCGCCGCATCACTTTCAGTGTGTCACAGCCTTTATAGATAAATTAAAGTGAACTTAGAAGGGGTCGATTTATCTACCCCTTTGCCTGCCTATGACTGCAGGTTCTCACAAGAGAACTTGTAGTCCGTATTTATAAAGCAACGTTCCTGTCCGCCGCAGCTTGATAAATCGACCCCAAAGTAGCAAGGGGGAGATGATTAGGTACATTTTTACTTTACACATTTAGCCACCAATCGGCAAGCGCTATTCCCAGGTGCTGAACTAAAAATGTGCTGGCTTTAAAGATAGCTTTAAATATAGCAAGAGAATGAAGACAAATTGATAATAGGAGTAAATTAAGTCGCTTAAAATTACATGCTCTATCTGAATCGTTAAAGAAAAAATTTGGGTTTAGTGTCCTTTTTAAGCAACTAAACGTAGCAAGCGCTACCCAGTGTGCTGAACCAAAAAGTGCTTAAAGTGATGGTAAAGTCAGATCATTTTTTTATACCTACAAGTAGATATAATTAGAGAGAGAGATTCTTTGGGAACTTCACTGTCATGACATCCTTTGTTTGCTATTTTTTTTGTTTTATGGTGTATTACTCCTTTAACCAATGAGCATCATAGCCGGCTGACTGAAGTGAATAACAGCTCCTTGTGCGCATTCAGGTTTTTTTTTTTGCGCAATACATGTGGGTCATGTAAGCATCTATAGTATGGTGTGCGCATTAGAATATTCTTTCTTGGGAGTGCGCAACAACTGATGTATAGAATGCAGGACTCAAAGCATAAGGGGTGGAGGGAAGAATGCTAAACAATGGTTAGTGTTTATTTTATTTTTTTTTAATTTTTTTATAAAGATTACTTCTTTTTAAAAACATAAATTATGCTTACCTGATTTTCTTTTCTTCCGACGGGAAGAGTCCACAGCCGCATTCATTACTTTTGGGAAAAACAGAACCTGGTCATCAGGAGGAGGCAAAGACACCCCAGCCAAAGGCTTAAATACCTCCCCCACTTCCCTCATGCCCCAGTCATTCTGCCAAAGGAACAGTAGGAGAAATATCAGGGTGAAAAAAGGTGCCAGAAGAAGAAAAAAAATTGCTGCCTCATAGACAAAACGCAGGCGGGAGCTGTGGACTCTTCCTGTCAGAAGAAAAGAAAATGATCAGGTAAGCATAATTTTGTTTTTCTTCTTAAACAGGAAGAGTCCATAGCTGCATTCATTACTTTTGGGAAAACAATACCAAAGCTAGAGGACACTAAATGCAAACAAAAGGTGGGAACAAAAATGCGGCCCCTTCGAAAGGCACCCCAACCTGAAATTACCCGACACCCTTTAAATATATTAAAAGACACGGGTAAAAACCTGAAGCCCAGGCAACTGCACATCATTTACACAACCAGCAAAGCCGAGCTAGAGGCCACTCAGCCCCAGAGTCTGTTGAGCACAAACAGCCTCCAAGGAGTCAGCCCCGTGGCTCTCGACTCCCATGAAGAGCACCCGGCCAAAACACAAGGACCTCTACCTGCCCCCGAGAGGGAGAACAGATTCCCGGAAGAAATCCAAAGGATCATTCCACACGGCTCAACCAACATAGAACAACCCAAGGTTGCCTTACAATAGTAGTGCCCAGGGAGACGAACTCCCTAGAAACACAAGGACCTTAAAAAAAATCCATACTTGGGGAAACACGTCCTAAAAAGGACTCGAGGGTCACCCTCATATCCCTGACACAGTACCATACTATAAGGTACTCCAGAAAACCCTGAGTTCCCTGTTGCCTTGTATCAAGTCGAAACTTGCAGGCTAGACAAGCATATACAACAGAAATAGGATAACTATCCCAGCAGTTAGCAAAGAGCTTTCCAAGAGAACACCAAACATTCTTAATGACTAGCTTCCAGGTAGGAAAGCTGACTCGGCCATCGTGGAATCCAAACCACTGAGAGGCGTTTTAAATCTCACTAGAACACATTTAAGGTGCAAATAGCTGCAGCTAGTTTCAAACTGCAAACCCTTCAAAAACTCAACAGCCCTCAGAATACCGGGCTCCAAGGAGTGTCCCCTCCCACCACCAGACGCCGTTAGAAAAGAGGACATTAAAAGTTCTCCCACCAAAGGGGAGGACGGACTCGAGAAGAAAACGGTCAATGCATAGAGTAACCGATCCCCGACCTTCCCTCCAGGGTAATGGTGCTAGTCAAAGACCGGAGACAAGAGTCCCAGACCTCTGGGGAAAAAAAAAAAATTCTACGAGGAGTAAAACCCCTGAGTAGAACTCTGACCGCCACTAAAAAACTGCATGCTACCGTGAGTCAGGACAGACCTCATGCTCGGGTACGAGACTCCCTACACTGCTGTCTTCCATAAAGAGGAACAATTCCCAAGAGAAGTCCTCAGACCCCCAGCATCTAAATATCAGATTCCAACAAAGAACAGGAGCCTTCCCAGGGTTCAAATCCCCAGCCTCCTGCTGCAGGAACGGTGGAACCAGTCACTGCTTCACATCTCCCTTTCCAGGATTCTGAAAATGCAAGAAGGGAGAAACCCCTACAAGGCAGGAAAAAAAAAACAAGGACCCACAGGTCGTCACAGATACTGAGGTAACTCCGAATCAGGAGAACACACAAGTCCTCATCCCTCACACCAAGAGAGAAGGGAACCAGCCACGGAGACCACCCTACTATAGAAGCAAAACCCCTCTTGGCAATATCGCCAACTTAATGGAGAGGACACCTGGAGTCCACAGGAACATCAAATGCGCCAGAAGACCAGTAGGGATCCGTCTGAGAGACCTAAGCCTCAGGCAGATAGGAATCACCCATGCAGAAATAGCCCTGCTCCCTTCAAAGGGAGACGCCGGACCAGAATACCTAAGGTGAGACCAAACCGTCCACACCCGATCCAGGGAGGGACATGGTCCTAGGCTAGAGTCCTCAAAAAACGGAAGCGTTTGAAGGATCTTCCTGAGGAACACTAAGCTGCCTCCTAAGATTAGGAGCGCACCAACAGTCTCAAACCTAAGAGTCTGAAACTCCTGACCAGTTTAAGATGCGGCACCCAGAGCTCCTGGGTCACAATGAAAAATCACGAGCTTAACCACGTGAGGCACACGCCAGCAAGGTAACAACCAGCATCCGAAGATGGATGAGAATCCTGGACCTTCTGCTTGCCATCCCATTGAGCTAAATGCAACCACTAAACCCCAACGGAGCATTGAGGATAAATGGTCATTAACCTGACACCAGAAGGGCGACCGCCTTTAACCAACCTCAGCCCCAGATAAGCCCCAAGGCTAGATTTGCAACAAAGTCGCAGATAACACCCATGCATCGAAGACCATGGTCAGACCAAGGGTAGATCCCATATGACAGACAACAAAAACAGACCCGTATCCCAGCGAAGCCAGAAAAAAACAACCTTAGATCGGCACTCGCAACCCTCCATTCGGAAACGTTGTATCTACAAACTAGGCCTCATACTTCGAATCAGTATCCGAACCCAGAGTCCATATCGATAGGCCAAGTGACATTCAGAATTCGACAGGATTAAATCAGCACCACGAGGGTGACGTGAACCAAAGAACAGCAGGAAGAGTCTGACCAGTACCTGCCTGGTATAAGGACACTCCAGAACTGTCCAAGGAAATTCGACCCGAATTTTCGATAAATGAACTAGAAAACATAATTCTGTTATTCAAAAGTGCGCAACTTCCGTGGAAGTGCCCACGCGACCACAAAATCGCAAGTATCGGTTCCAGATAAGAACATTCTCAAAAACTGAAATCTTACAGACATGAGCTTAAGAAAAAACTAATCACATCCATCCGGATCAAAAATAAAAGAAGGCAGCATCCATCGGGTGAATGCCCAAGGTGAATGAGAACGCCAACGGGACCAGCCGATCAGAGGCCCCATTCACCCAAGCTCAGAACTGGAACCGAAACATAAAGAAAAAATAAAACTGAGACGTTAAGGAGATTGACTTCATCCCCAAACGTTGCAGCCAGTTTGCCATCCAGCATGAAGACCTCGGTCCAATAGGACTGGGATCCTCTCACATAGCCATAATGTGCCTTAAACAAACACGAAGACGTGCCAACCTATAATGGAAGGCAAAATCATCCCTCGTCGGATCAACAAAAGACCCTGAGGTTGGGGCCCCTGAAGCCTCAGAGGCCAACGCTTCCCCAGGAGGCCGAACTGAATCGGGCGATCCTACGCCTGACGGGCCCTGTTTAACAGAACACAGACAGTATCTTAGAAATATTTCACTTGCGAGATATAAATGAGTCAGCGCCATAGAAATGGCCATGCCGTAACCTCTGGAGAAAACAAGCCACCCTCCGGAGAAGGAGTAAAGGCCATAGGGACATCTGCTTGTATAGCTGAGAGAGGGTCTGGGGCACGCGCCTCACGGGACATGGAAACCTCGTAGGCGGATGGCTCAACGCACTCTAAGCTCCCTGAGTCGGGAGAGTACTCTTGAATGGCAATCGGAACATAACTGATGGGCATTGATTCCCTGGGCCATTTCATATTCATCACAAGAGGCATTCTCCGTATCGGAGACATCCGTGTCTAACATATCAGAGTCCTCCATAATCTTGGGATTACAAAAATGACAAAAACTAACTGGCACCCTTTTTACACCTCCCAATGGCTGGGGCACTCACCACCTCCTATGAACCAGACAACCCACAAGTCTCTCTTTTTCTCTTTTTCTCTCTCTCCCGTCACGAGGTGCACCGTGCCAGTCACAAAAAAGGGTGCACAATTTTGAGAGATTGCGTCATTAAAATAAGGCCTGTTATGTTCCGTAAAAGCCGTGAGCCTATGTATTGCTACACATTAGCAGATAGAACCTAACAAACATGATTAAAGTCCCCCCCCTGTTCAATAACCCCCCTCAGGAGATATATATTTAGATAAAAGAAGTCCCACTGGGACCCTACCTTGTTTCGTTAACATTACATTCACTTATCGAAATAAAATGAAACAAATCTACGCCGTGGAACAGGAACACAGTCCTTCAAGTGTGACAGATAGTGCTTCTGACATAAACTTGAGTGAATAAAGGTAGGCAGCAAAACTCGTCAATGCTGATTACCAAGGAGCTGTTAATGAGTCAGGATGGGTTTTCAGGAAAACTCTCCCTGCATCTCCGGACTCTAACTTTCATCTATGCTCTCACTGAGAGGCTGACAGGATTACTTAAAACTCCAGTCCCATTGCGAAGAGTACTACCCTCCATAAGAGACCATCTCAAACTTCTGACACTTCTCTGCCAACCTCCTGTGTCGATATGCAAAGAATGACTGGGAGATGAGGGAAGTATTTAAGCCTTTGGCTGGGGTGTCTTAGCCTTCTTCTAGTGTCCAGGTTCTTTTTTTCCCAAAAGTAATGAATGCAGCTGTGGACTCTTCACCAAAAAACACTTATTTTCATCTAAAACAGGAAGTATTATATTCTTTACCATCTCTTTAATGTACTACACCACTGTGGTTACTTTGAGGTGTAACTGAAGATAAGAGAATTTACTGACAATCTCTTGGGAACTCAGTGCTGCTACTTCTGCAGATTTCCAGTGTTTTAAGTATGACACTGTTCAGCAGTATATACAATTTTATTTTTATTTTTTTTGTCTTTGGTACTGTAGAGAAAGTGGATAACACAGTCTTGCTGAATGGTGATGCCCAGCATGGTGTTCATTGTATATTTTTCATCAGACCGGAAATAGTCCAGTGCACTATATTTCCACCAGATATGGATCATGGACCCTTCTAACCTGCATCCCCTCAACATATTAGGATAGATTAACTTTAAAGGGACAGTCTACAATAGAATTTGTATTGTTTTAAAAGATAGATAATCCCTTTATTACCATTCCCCAGTTTCGCATAACCAAGTTATATTAATATACTTTTTACCTCTGTGATTACCTTTTATCTAAGCATCTTCTGACAGCCCCCTGATCACATGACTTATTTATTATCTATTGACTTGCATTTTAGTGTTATTGTGCTGACTCTTAAATTACTCCATGGGCGTGAACACAATAGTATCTATATGGCCCACATGAACTATCAGTCTCCTGTTGTGAAAAGCAAATAAAGCATGTGATAAGAGGCTGTCTGTAGTGATAAACAGGCAGAAATTTAGAGGTTTAAATGTTATAAAGTATATTAATTTAAAAATGTTGGTTGTGCAAAGCTGGGGAATGGGTAGGAAAGATTATCTATCTTTTAAAAAAAATTTTTTTTTTTATTATATGAATACATCCTTTTTAAAGGGTCAATTTACCCTTATTTGTTCCTAATAATCAATTTTGCCTGCTGGAGTGTACTAAATTTTTACAATTAGCTCATTCTCCTTTCATCTGCATTTGAAATAACTGATTTTGCCTGTGGTATCCCTACATATACTGAAATAACAGAATTTATGCTTACCTGATAAATTACTTTCTCCAACGGTGTGTCCGGTCCACGGTTTCATCCTTACTTGTGGGATATTCTCCCCTACAGGGAATGGCAAGGAGAGCACACAGCAAGAGCTGTCCATATAGCCCCCCCTCTGGCTCCGCCTCCCAGTCATTCGACCGACGGTTAGGAGAAAAAGGAGAAACTATAGGGTGCCGTGGTGACTGTAGTGTATAAAGAGAGAAATTTTTCAAACCTGATTAAAAAACCAGGGCGGGCCGTGGACCAGACACACAGTTGGAGAAAGTAATTTATCAGGTAAGCATAAATTCTGTTTTCTCCAACATTGGTGTGTCCGGTCCACGGTTTCATCCTTACTTGTGGGAACCAATACCAAAGCTTTAGGACACAGATGAAGGGAGGGAGCAAATCAGGTTACCTAAACGGAAGGCACCACGGCTTGCAAAACCTTTATCCCAAAAATAGCCTCCGAAGAAGCATAAGTATCGAATTTGAAAATTTGGCAAAGTATGCAGGGAAGACCAAGTCGCTGCTCTACAGATCTGATCAACAGAAGCCTCGTTCTTGAAGGCCCATGTGGAAGCCACAGCTCTAGTAGAATGAGCTGTAAATTGTTAAGGAGGCTGCCGTCCAGCAGTCTCATAAGCCAATCGGATGATGCTTTTCAGCCAAAAGTAAAGAGAGGTAACAGTAGCTTTCTGTCCTCTCCTCTTACCAGAATAGACGACAAACAAAGAAGATGTCTGTCTGAAATCCTTCGTTGCTTCTAAATAGAATTTCAAAGCACGAACTACATCTAAATTATGTAACAAACGTTCCTTCTTTGAAACTGGATTCGGACACAGAGAAGGAACCACTATTTCCTGGTTAATATTCCTGTTGGAAACCACTTTTGGAAGAAAACCAGGCTTTGTACGTAAAACTACCTTATCTGTATGGAATACCAGATAGGGTGAACACACTGCAAAGCAGACAATTCAGAAACTCTTCTAGCAGAAGAAAAAGCAACCAAAAACAGAACTTTCCAAGATAGTAACTTAATATCTATGGAATGTAAGGGTTCAAACGGAACCCCTTGAAGAACTGAAAGAACTAAATTTAGACTCCATGGAGGAGTCAAAGGTCTGTAGACAGGCTTGATTCTGACTAAAGCCTGTACAAACACCTGTACATCTGGCACGGCTGCCAGACGTTTGTGCAACAAAAACCCTCTTGGAGAAAGGAAAGTATCCTCAGAATTTAAATTTTACTCCCAAGAGTATCCCTTGGAGTCGCACCAACAGATATATTTTTTCCATATCTTATGGTAAATTTTCCTAATCACAGGCTTCCTGGCCTGAATCAGAGTATCTATAACCGAATCTGAAAACCCACGCTTAGATAGAATCAAGCGTTCAATTTCCAAGCAGTCAGTTGCAGAGAGACTAGATTTGGATGTTCGAATGGACCTTGTACTAGAAGATCCTGTCTCAAAGGTAGCTTCCATGGTGGAGCCGATGACATATTCACCAGGTCTGCATACCAAATCCTGCGTAGCCACGCAGGAGCTATCAGAATCACCGAGGCCTTCTCCTGTTTGATCCTGGCTACAAGCCTGGGAAGGAGAGGGAATGGTGGAAACACATAAGCTAGATTGAACGACCAAGGTGCCACCAATGCATCCACTAGTGTCGCCTTGGGATCCCTGGATCTGGACCCGTATCGAGGAACCTTGGCGTTCTGACGAGACGCCATCAGATCCATATCTGGAATGCCCCATAGTTGAGTTAACTGGGCAAAGACATCCGGGTGGAGTGCCCACTCCCCCGGATGGAAAGTCTGACGACTCAAATAATCCGCCTCCCAGTTGTCTACTCCTGGGATGTGAATTGCAGATAGATGGCAGGAGTGATCCTCCGCCCATTTGATGATCTTGGATACCTCTCTCATCGCCAAGGAACTCTTTGTTCCTCCCTGATGGTTGATGTAAGCTACGGTCGTCATGTTGTCTGACTGGAATCTTATGAATCCGGCCTTCGCTAGTTGAGGCCAAGCCTGGAGAGCATTGAATATCGCTCTCAGTTCCAGGATGTTTATCGGGAGAAGAGACTCTTCCCGAGACCATAGACCCTGAGCTTTCAGGGAATCCCATACCGCGCCCCAGCCTAATAGACTGGCGTCGGTCGTGACAATGACCCACTCTGGTCTGCGGAAACTCATTCCCTGAGACAGGTGATCCTGAGTCAACCACCAACGGAGTGAGTCTCTGTTCATCTGGTCTACTTGAATCTGTGGAGACAAGTCTGCATAGTCCCCACCACTGATTGAGCATGCACAGTTGTAATGGTCTTAGATGAATTCGAGCAAAAGGAACTATGTCCATTGCTGCAACCATCAATCCTACTACTTCCATGCACTGAGCTATGGAAGGCTGCAGAATAGAGTGAAGAACTTGACAAGCGTTTAGAAGCTTTGTCTTTCTGACTTCTGTCAGGAAGATCTTCATTTCTAAAGAATCTATTAATGTTCCCAAAAAGGGAACTCTTGTTGACTGAGACAGGGAACTCTTTTCTACGTTCACCTTCCACCCGTGAGATCTGAGAAAGGCTAGAACAATGTCTTGTATGGGCCTTTGCTTTGGAAAGAGACGACGCTTGGGTTAGAATGTCGTCTAGATAAGGTGCTATAGCAATGCCCCTCGGTCTTAATACCGCTAGAAGGGACCCTAGCACCTTTGTGAAAATTCTCAGAGCAGTGGCTAAACCGAATGGAAGAGCCACGAACTGTCTTTCCAGGAAGGCGAACCTCAGGAACTAATGGAGATCTTTGTGCGTAATATGCAGGTACGCATCCTTTTAAATCCACGGTAGTCATGAATTGACCCTCCTGGATTGTTGGAAAAATCTTCCTTTTTCCGTTATTGGAACTGGGTGTATCACTCCCATCTTTACTATGTCTCCTACGCAGTGTAAGAATGCCTGTCTCTTCATCTGGTCTGAAGATAAGCGAGACATGTGGAACCTTCCCTTTGGAGGAAGTTCCTTGAATTCTAGAAGATATCCCTGAGAGACTATTCTAGTGTCCAGGAATCCGGAACATCTCTTGCCCAAGCCTGAGCAAAGAGAGAGAGTCTGCCCCCTACTAGATCCGGTCCCGGATCGGGGCTACCCCTTCATGCTGTCTTGGTAGCAGCAGCAGGCTCTTTTGCCTGTTTACCCTAGTTCCATCCTTGCAATGGTTTCCATGCTGGTTAAGGTTGGGAAGTGTTGCCTTCTTATCTGGAGGCCGCAGAGTTAGGAATTGGTCCGTTCCTGAAATTACGAAAGGAACGAAAATTAGATTTGTTCTTAGCCTTAAAAGGCCTATCTTGTGGGAGGGCATGTCCCTTTCCACCAGTAATGTCTGAAATAATCTCTTTCAATTCCAGCCCGAATAGGGTCTTACCCTTGAAAGGAATATTAAGCAATTTGTTCTTGGACGACACATTCGCCGACAAGGATTTTAGCCAAAGCGCTCTGCGCGCCACTATAGCAAACCCTGAATTTTTCGCCGCTAACTTAGCTAATTGAAAAGCGGCATCCAAAAGAAATGAATTAACCAACTTTAGTGCGTGAATTCTGTCCATGACTTCATCATATGGAGTCTCCCTTTGAAGCGAATATTCCAGTTCCTCGAACCAAAATACGCTGCGGTAGTGACAGGAATAATGCATGAGATTGGTTGAAGAAGGAAGCCCTGCTGAATAAATTCTTTATTAACAGTCCTTCTAATCTTTTATCCATAGGATCTTTGAAAACGCAACTGTCCTCAATAGGAATAGTTGTGCGCTTAGCTAACACTGAAACCGCCCCCTCAACCTTAGGGAACCGTCTGCCATGTGTCCTTTCTAGGGTCGACAATGGGGAACATTTTCTTGAATATAGGAGGTGGAACAAAAGGTATACCTTGCTTTTCTCACTCCTTAGTCACTATGTCCGCCACCCGCTTGGGTATCGGAAAGGCATCAGCGTGCACTGGAACCTCTAAGAATTTGTCCATCTTGCACAATTTCTCTGAAATTACCAGAGACTCACAATCATCTAGAGTAGTTAGGACCTCCTTAAGCAGTGCGCGGAGGTGTTCTAACTTAAATTTAAAAATCACTATATCAGTGTCTGCCTGCTGAGAAACTTTTCCTGAATCAGAAACTTCCCCTTCAGACAGGCCCTCCCTCACTGCTATACTCAGATTGATGTGAGGGAACAACTGATAAATTGTCCTCAGCGCTAACCTGCTCATCTTCTGTATTTAAAAACTGAGCAATCACGCTTTCTAGAATAGGATGGCAGTTTGGATAATAGGTGAAACTCGACAGACTACATATATAGCACTCTTGTGCTATATATGTAGTCTGTCGAGTTAGAGCCTCTCTCTACCTAAGTTTCACATATTGAAAACTACATAGCACCTTCAGTAGTCCACATTTTTATAAGGGAATTATCCCCACATATACTAAGGACAAACAGGGGTAAAATTGGGAATCAGAAATATTTAAGCCACATTAGGCTAGTAGTGCCGTTGATACCTCCTTTCTCTAGCAAAGTTTGGATAATAGATTTGCTATAGAATTATCCATCACTGCAGTTAATTGCTGCATAGTAACCAGCATTGGCACGCTAGATGTACTAGGTATCTCCTGCGTGGGCAAAACTGGTGTTGACACAGAAGGAGAGGATGATAAACTATCCCCACTACCTTCACATGAAGAATCATCCTGGGCAATCTTATTAAATGTGACAGTACTGTCCTTACTTTGTTTGGACGCTATGACACAATTTGCACAAAACATTAATAGGGGGAACCACCTTGGCTTTCATACATACAGAGCATAAGCTATCTGAAGGTACAGACATGTTAGACAGAATTTGGCAGGCTAATAATGCAATAAAAAAGTTTTTAAAGAAAAGCGTTACTGTCTCTTTAAATAATAAACAAGCACACTTTTTCTGAAAGTTTGAAAAACTATGAAGGCAATGTCCGATTTTTACAAAATTTGCACCCCAGAGTCCTAGTGCCTTGACAGTTTTGCACACCAAGTTTCAAGACTTTAACCCTTAAAATGAGCAAAATTGAGCTATTTGTTCAAATAAACAATTTTATCACACAACAATCACTGCCACAGCCTTGCTGCGGCTTTTTACCTTCCCTTAAAGTGATTCAGCACTGAAATAAACCTTCCTGAGTCCGTTTTCTTTACCCACAGGACCCTCAAATGAAGCTGCATGCACTGCCAAGGAAATAAACTGCACAATTGAGGCGCGAAAACGGGGCCTCCCATCTGCATTAGCAGATTGAAGGGGCCTTTCTGACTAAAGTAGTAGTCTAACTAGATGCCAGGCGAAAAAAACATAATTTATGCTTACCTGATAAATTCCTTTCTCCTGTATTGTGGTCAGTCCACGGGTCATCATTACTTCTGGGATATTAACTCCTCCCCAACAGGAAGTGCAAGAGGATCACCCAAGCAGAGCTGCCATATAGCTCCTCCCCTCTACGTCACACCCAGTCATTCGACCAAGAACCAAACGAGAAAGGAGAAACTATAGGGTGCAGTGGTGACTGGAGTATAATTTAAAAATTTAGACCTGCCATAAAAACAGGGCGGGCCGTGGACTGACCACACAACAGGAGAAAGGAATTTATCAGGTAAGCATAAATTATGTTTTCTCCTGTTAAGTGTGGTCAGTCCACGGGTCATCATTACTTCTGGGATACCAATACCAAAGCTAAAGTACACGGATGACGGGAGGGACAGGCAGGATCTTTATACGGAAGGAACCACTGCCTGAAGTACCTTTCTCCCAAAAACAGCCTCCGAAGAAGCAAAAGTGTCAAATTTGGAAAAAGTATGAAGAGAAGACCAAGTTGCAGCCTTGCAAATCTGTTCAACAGAGGCCTCATTCTTAAAGGCCCAAGTGGAAGCCACAGCTCTAATGGAATGAGCTGTAATTCTTTCAGGAGGCTGCTGTCCAGCAGTCTCATAGGCTAAACGTATTATGCTACGAAGCCAGAAAGAGAGAGAGGTAGCAGAAGCTTCTTGACCTCTCCTCTGTCCAGAATAAACGACAAACAGGGAAGAAGTTTGGCGAAAATCTTTAGTTGCCTGTAAATAAAATTTCAGGGCACGGACTACATCTAGATTGTGCAGAAGTCGTTCCTTCTTTGAAGAAGGATTCGGACACAATGATGGCACAACAATCTCTTGATTGATATTCCTGTTAGTGACAACCTTAGGTAAGAACCCAGGTTTAGTACGCAGAACAACCTTATCTGAATGAAAAATCAGATACGGAGAATCACAGTGTAAGGCTGATAACTCAGAGACTCTACGAGCCGAGGAAATAGCCATTAAAAACAGAACTTTCCAAGATAACAGCTTGATATCCATGGAATGAAGGGGTTCAAACGGAACACCCTGTAAAACGTTAAGAACTAAATTTAAGCTCCATGGTGGAGCAACAGTTTTAAACACAGGCTTAATCCTGGCCAAAGCCTGGCAAAAAGCCTGAACGTCTGGAACTTCTGACAGACGCTTGTGTAAAAGAATGGACAGAGCTGAGATCTGTCCCTTTAAGGAACTAGCAGATAAACCCTTTTCTAAACCTTCTTGTAGAAAAGACAATATCCTAGGAATCCTAACTTTACTCCATGAGTAACTCTTGGATTCGCACCAATGTAAGTATTTACGCCATATTTTAGGGTAAATCTTTCTGGTAACAGGCTTCCTAGCCTGTATTAAGGTATCAATAACTGACTCCGAAAAACCACGCTTTGATAAAATCAAGCGTTCAATTTTCAAGCAGTCAGCTTCAGAGAAATTAGATTTTGATGTTTGAAAGGACCCTGAATTAGAAGGTCCTGTCTCAGAGGCAGAGACCAAGGTGGACAGGATGACATGTCCACTAGATCTGCATACCAGGTCCTGCGTGGCCACGCAGGCGCTATTAGAATCACCGATGCTCTCTCCTGTTTGATCCTGGCAATCAATCGAGGAAGCATCGGGAAGGGTGGAAACACATAGGCCATCCCGAAGGTCCAAGGTGCTGTCAAAGCATCCACCAGGACCGCTCCCGGGTCCCTGGACCTGGACCCGTAACAAGGAAGCTTGGCGTTCTGGCGAGACGCCATGAGATCTATCTCTGGTTTGCCCCAAAGTCGAAGTATTTGGGCAAAGACCTCCGGATGAAGTTCCCACTCCCCCGGATGAAAAGTCTGACGACTTAGGAAATCCGCCTCCCAGTTCTCCACTCCAGGAATGTGGATCGCTGACAGGTGGCAAGAGTGAGACTCTGCCCAGCGAATTATCTTTGATACTTCCATCATCGCTAGGGAGCTTCTTGTCCCTCCTTGATGGTTGATGTAAGCTACAGTCGTGATGTTGTCCGACTGAAATCTGATGAACCCCCGAGTTGTTAACTGAGGCCAAGCCAGAAGGGCATTGAGAACTGCTCTCAATTCTAGAATGTTTATTGGAAGGAGACTCTCCTCCTGAGTCCATGATCCCTGAGTCTTCAGGGAATTCCAGACAGCGCCCCAACCTAGTAAGCTGGCGTCTGTTGTTACAATTGTCCAATCTGGTCTGCTGAATGGCATCCACCTGGACAGATGTGGCCGAGAAAGCCACCATAGAAGAGAATTTCTGGTCTCTTGATCCAGAGTAGGGGACAAATCTGAGTAATCCCCATTACACTGACTTAGCATGCATAATTGCAGCGGTCTGAGATGTAGGCGTGCAAAGGGTACTATGTCCATTGCCGCTACCATTAAGCCGGTTACCTCCATGCATTGAGCCACTGACGGGTGTTGAATGGAATGAAGGACACGGCAAGCATTTTGAAGCTTTGTTAACCTGTCTTCTGTCAGGTAAATCTTCATTTCTACAGAGTCTATAAGAGTCCCCAAGAAGGGAACCCTTGTGAGTGGTAAGAGAGAACTCGTCTCTACATTCACCTTCCACCCATGCGACCTTAGAAATGCCAGTACTAACTCTGTATGAGACCTGGCCGTCTGAAAGCTTGACGCTTGTATCAGAATGTCGTCTAGGTACGGAGCCACCGAAATTCCTCGCGGTCTTAGCACCGCCAGAAGAGAGCCCAGAACCTTTGTGAAGATTCTTGGAGCCGTAGCCAACCCGAATGGAAGAGCTACAAACTGGTAATGCCTGTCTAGGAAGGCAAACCTTAGATACCGGTAATGATCTTTGTGAATCGGTATATCAAGGTAGGCATCCTTTAAATCCACTGTGGTCATGTACTGACCCTTTTGGATCATGGGTAAGATTGTCCGAATAGTTTCCATTTTGAACGATGGAACTCTTAGGAATTTGTTTAGGATCTTTAAATCCAAGATTGGTCTGAAGGTTCCTTCTTTCTTGGGAACCACAAACAGATTTGAGTAAAACCCTTGTCCGTGTTCCGACCGCGGAACCGGATGGATCACTCCCATTAGTAAAAGATCTTGTACACAGCGTAGAAATGCCTCTTTCTTTATCTGGTTTGTTGACAACCTTGAAAGATGACATCTCCCTTTTGGGGGAGAGGCTTTGAAGTCCAGAAGATATCCCTGAGATATGATCTCTAACGCCCAGGGATCCTGGACATCTCTTGCCCAAGCCTGGGCGAAGAGAGAGAGTCTGCCCCCCACTAGATCCGTTCCCGGATCGGGGGCCCTCACTTCATGCTGTCTTAGGGGCAGCAGCAGGTTTTCTGGCCTGCTTGCCCTTGTTCCAGGACTGGTTAGGTTTCCAGCCTTGTCTGTATCGAGCAACAGCTCCTTCCTGTTTTGGTGCAGAGGAAGATGATGCTGTTCCTGCCTTGAAGTTACGAAAGGCACGAAAATTAGACTGTCTAGCCCTAGGTTTGGCTCTGTCTTGAGGGAGGGCATGGCCTTTACCTCCTGTAATGTCAGCGATAATTTCCTTCAAACCGGGCCCGAATAAGGTCTGCCCTTTGAAAGGTATGTTAAGTAATTTAGATTTAGAAGTAACATCAGCTGACCAGGATTTTAGCCACAGCGCTCTGCGTGCCTGAATGGCGAATCCGGAATTCTTAGCCGTAAGTTTAGTTAAGTGTACTACGGCATCAGAAATAAATGAATTAGCTAGCTTAAGGGTTTTAAGCTTGTGTGTAATCTCATCCAATGGAGCTGATTCAAGGGTCTCTTCCAGAGACTCAAACCAAAATGCTGCTGCAGCCGTGACAGGCGCAATGCATGCAAGGGGTTGCAATATAAAACCTTGTTGAACAAACATTTTCTTAAGGTAACCCTCTAATTTTTTATCCATTGGATCTGAAAAGGCGCAGCTATCCTCCACCGGGATAGTGGTACGCTTAGCTAAAGTAGAAACTGCTCTCTCCACCTTAGGGACCGTTTGCCATAAGTCCCGTGTGGTGGTGTCTATTGGAAACATCTTTCTGAATATAGGAGGGGGTGAGAAAGGCACACCGGGTCTATCCCACTCCTTAGTAACAATTTCAGTAATTCTCTTAGGTATTGGAAAAAATATTTATCCAACCTATACATTTTCTCTGGTATTGCAATTGTGTTACAATCATTCAGAGCCGCTAAGACCTCCACTAGTAATACACGGAGGTTTTCCAGCTTAAACTTTAAAATTTGAAATGTCTGAATCCAGTTTATTTGGATCAGATCCGTCACCTGCAGAATGAAGTTCTCCGTCCTCATGTTCTGCAAATTGTGACGCAGTATCTGACATGGCCCTAATATTGTCAGCGCACTCTGTTCTCACCCCAGAGTGATCTCGCTTACCTCTAAGTTCTGGTAATTTAGACAAAACTTCAGTCATAACATTAGCCATGTCCTGTAGTGTGATTTGTAATGGCCGCCCTGAAGTACTCGGAGTTACAATATCACGCACCTCCCGAGCGGGAGATGCAGGTACTGACACGTGAGGCAAGTTAGTCGGCATAACTTCCCCCTCGTTGTTTGGTGAATGATGTTCAATTTGTACAGAATGACTTTTATTCAAAGTAGCATCAATGCAATTAATACATAAATTTCTATTGGGCTCCACCTTGGCTTTTGCACATATAGCACAGAGATATTCCTCTGAGTCAGACATGTTTAACAAACTAGCAATTAAACTAGCAAGCTTGGAAATACTTTTCACTCAAATTACAAGTAATATGAAAAACGCACTGTGCCTTTAAGAAGCACAGAAAAAAATTATGACAGTTTAATAATAAGAAACCGGAAAAATTATAACAATCAGATTTTTCCCAGTAAAAGCATAAATTTAGCAAAGGATTGCCCCCATTAGCAATGGATAACTAACCCTTAATAGCAGAGAAACAAATGTACAAAATATAAACGTTTTTTATCACAGTCAAAGCACAATCTCACAGGTCTGCTGTGAGTGATTACCTCCCTCAAAATAATTTTTGAAGACCCTTGAGCTCTGTAGAGACAATCCGGATCATGCAGGAAGAGAAAAAGACTTTTGACTGAATTTCTGATGCGTAGCAAAAGCGCCAAAATAGGCCCCTCCCCCTCACCCACAGCAGTGAGGGAAGCTCAGTAAACTGTCTCAAATTAAAATAAACGACAGCCAAGTGGAAAAACAGTGCCCAAAAACAATTTTTTCACCCAGTACCTCAGATATT
Organism: Bombina bombina; assembly: GCF_027579735.1. NCBI lineage: Eukaryota > Metazoa > Chordata > Amphibia > Anura > Bombinatoridae > Bombina > Bombina bombina. The sequence goes on along the minus strand of NC_069499.1, from coordinate 54,983,911 downwards.
TAAACAATTTAGCATGCCAGCAAAAACGTTTAAAAATTAAATATCATGAAATGTCATTAAACAGCCTGTTGCTAGACGTTCCCACTGCAAGTAAGGCTAAAGATTATATGCATATAGTATTACCCAGAGAAGTGCCATTCCCCAGAATACTGAAATGTACACATATATACATAAACAGCCTGATACCAGTTGCTACTACTGCATTTAAGGCTGAACTTACATTATATTGGTATTGGCAGTATTTTCTTAGTCAATTCCATTCCTCAGAAAATAATATACTGCAACATACCTTCCGCTGTCCCCTGATCTGAAGTTTACCTCACTCCTCAGAATGGCCGAGAACAGCAAAATGAATTTTAGCTACGCCGGCTAAAATCATCCAAAAACTCAGGTAGATTCTTCTTCCAATTCTACCTGAGAAGGAACAACACACTCCGGTGCGGTTTTAAAATAACAAACCTTTGATTGAAGATATAAAAACTAAGTATAATCACCACAGTCCTCTCACACATCCTATCTATTAGTTGGGTGCAAGAGAATGACTGGGTGTGATGTAGAGGGGAGGAGCTATATGGCAGCTCTGCTTGGGTGATCCTCTTGCACTTCCTGTTGGGGAGGAGTTAATATCCCAGAAGTAATGATGACCCGTGGACTGACCACACTTAACAGGAGAAAAACGTTCCCAAAAGTGCTTTTATAACACAAAAAAACACTCTAAATGTCCAATAAATCTGATATAAACCAATCGATTTAGCCCACAATAGTGTCAACCAGTATAGAGCCCATTTATAAGCCTTAATCTGTTATGAATCTAAGAAAATGGCTTACCGATCCCCTAAGGGAAAAACTGACAGTCTTCTAGCATTAAGATGTCTTGTTAGAAATATGACTAATCGTACCTGAAGCAGTTAAGTCTGCAAACTGTTCCCCCCAACTGAAGTTCTCTGGGCTCAACAGTCCTGCGTGGGAACAGCAATTGATTTTAGTTACTGCTGCTAAAATCATACTCCTCTTTTAACAGAAATCTTCTTCATTTTCTGTTGTAGAGTAAATAGTACAAACCGGCACTATTTTAAAATAATAAACTCTTGATAGAAGAAATAAAAAACTACAACTAACACCACAAACTCCTCACCATCCCTGTGGAGATGCTACTTGTTCAGAGCGGTAAGGAGAATGACTGGGGGGGCGGAGCCAGAGGGGGGGCTATATGGACAGCTCTTGCTGTGTGCTCTCCTTGCCATTCCCTGTAGGGGAGGAGAATATCCCACAAGTAAGGATGAAACCGTGGACAGGACACACCAATGTTGGAGAAAGTGGCATCTTTTAGGAGAATAGCAATGATACATCTTGCCCTTTATGTGTACATGGTTTTTTAGACACACATTGCGTTTAGAGAATCTTTTATTTTAAACTAGGAAAGGGGGGGGGGGGTGTTGTGTCAGTTCGAACATATTAGAAGGGACAGATTAGTCTGACTATGACACACAGTATATCTCAAAGAATTGGTGACAGAAGGGTACTCCTAGATGTTAGATTACAAAGTTTGGAGGAAAGCACATGAAAATGGCAACAGCAAATGAAAGAAGTATGACCGGTAAAATAGGGAAGCTGGAGCTCTTAGCTGCAGAAGAGGATTATGATATCAGTATAACTAAAACCTGGTGGAAAGATTCACATGACTGGGTTATACTTTATTTAGGAAGGACTGGAGTAATATGAGGAGGAATTTACATGCATATTAAACATGACCTTAAACCTACAATAAGGGAAGATATTTATGATAATGTAGAGATACTGTGGGTCGAAATAAGGAGTAGGGTGAACAAAAATATTACTACGAACATTACTAACATGGAGGAAACTCAACTGTTAATGAAAATAGGAAAGGCTGCTAATACCAGTGCTGTAATTACAGGAAAGAATATAACTACCCCAAAATAAACTGGGCTAATGAAGACAGATTTTTAAATGTTCTGAAAGATAACTTAATATCACAATTTAATAGAGGAGCCAACTAGGAATAAAGCTATATTGGATTTAGTGCTATCAAACAATATAGAAATAATATCATATAGAAGTTAAAGAATGTTTGGGTAACAGTGATCACAACATGGTCACGTTTGAAATCACTTTTCATAAGCAGTGTTACTAGGGTTCATTCAAGACTTTATTTTAAGAAAGCAATATTCTATGATTTATGGAAATCGTTAAATAGCATAAATTGGGACAAAGTATTCTCAAATCAAAACAAGATAAATGTATAACATTAAAAATATACACAACACCTACCACATGGTTATAAGAGTAAAAATAAATAAATCAAAGCCAATGTGGCTAAATAAAAATGCTAAGAGAAATTAGGAAAACACATAGGGTATTTAAATTATTCAAAGAAAACAGTACAGACTCAACATTCCAAATATATAAGGAATGTAACTAACAGCATGCAAAAATCGTGTTTGATACAGTGCCACATAAATTATTGTACAAAATTAAGGGACTGGGAATAGCTGAACATTTTAGCTCATGGATAAATAACTGGATGAAAGACAGGGAGCAACGAGTAGTAGTAAACGGATCAAACTCAGATTGGACAAAGGTTTCCTAAGGGACCAGTACTGGGTCCTGTTATCTTAATTTTTTTTTTAAAAATAATAATTATCAGGTATTTGTAGAGGGCCAACAGATTCCGCAGTGCTATAAATATAGGCGGTATACAAGATAACATTTATAGGGATCATATGCTGAGAGTTGCACTGTTGTAGTCGGCTCTTATGAAGGCGATCTACAAACAGCTGGGCTCATAGGCTTACATTCTAAGGGGTTCAAGGGGAAAGCAATGGAGTTAGGAAAGGTTAGCGTAGGTTGTATGCATCCCTGAATAGTAGAGTCTTTAAAGAGCGATTGAAGCTGTTAAAACTTGGGGAGAGTCTTGTGGAGCGAGGCAGCTAGTTCCACAAGATGGGAGCAAGGATTAAATAGCAACATCTCCTATTTATGTAGACAATACAAAGTTGTGTGAGGGATTTGGACGTACTTAAAGGGACACTGGACCCAAAAAATTTTTTGTGATTCAGATAGAGCATGCAATTTTAATCAACTTTCTAATTTACTCCTATTATCAATTTATATTCGTTCTCTTGGTATCTTTATCTAAAAAAGAAAGCATCTAAGCGCTTTTTTTGTTCAAAACTCTGGACAGCACTTTTTTATAGGTTGATGAATTTATCCACCAATCAGCAAGGACAACCCAGGTTGTTCACCAAAAATGGGCCGGCATCTAAACTTACATTCTTGCATTTCAAATAAAGATACCTAGAGAATGAAGAAAATTTAATAATAGGAGTCTATTAGAAAGTTGCTTAAAATTTCATGCTCAATCTGAATCACAAAAGAATAAATTTGGGTTCAGTGTCCCTTTAACCCCTTAATGACCACAGCACTTTTCCATTTTCTGTCCGTTTGGGACCAAGGCTATTTTTACATTTCTGCAGTGTTTGTGTTTAGCTGTAATTTTCATCTTACTCATTTACTGTACCCACACATATTATATACCGTTTTTCTCGCCATTAAATGGACTTTCTAAAGATACCATTATTTTCATCATATCTTATAATTTACTATAAAAAATTTTTATAAAATATGAGGAAAAAATTGAAAAAAACACACTTTTTCTAACTTTGACCCCCAAAATCTGTTACATATCTACAACCACCAAAAAACACCCAATGCATATAGTTTCTAAATTTTGTCCTGAGTTTAGAAATACCCAATGTTTACATGTTCTTTGCTTTATTTGTAAGTTATAGGGCCATAAATACAAGTAGCACTTTGCTATTTCCAAACCATTATTTTTCAAAATTAGCGCTAGTTACATTAGAACACTAATATCTTTCAGGAATCTCTGAATATCCATTGACATGTATATATTTTTTTTTAGTAGACATCCCAAAGTATTCATCTAGGCCCATTTTGGTATATTTCATGCCACCATTTCACCGCCAAATGCGATTAAATACAAAAAATCGTTCACTTTTTTACTAATTTTTTCACAAACTTTTGGTTTCTCACTGAAATTATTTACAAACAGCTTGTGCAATTATGGCATAAATGGTTGTAAATGCTTCTCTGGGATCCCCTTTGTTCATAAATAGCAGACATATATGGCTTTGGCGTTGCTTTTTAGTAACTAGAAGGCTGCTAAATGCCACTGCGCACTACACGTGTATTATGCCCAGCAGTGAAGGGGTTAATTATGGAGCATGTAGGGAGCTTTTTGGGGTAGCTTTAGTGTAGTGTAGTAGACAACCCCAAGTATTGATCTAGGCCAATTTTGGTATATTTCATGCCACCATTTCACTGCCAAATGCGATCAAATTTAAAAAAACGTTAAATTTTTCACAATTTTAGGTTTCTCACTGAAATAATTTACAAACAGCTTGTGCAATTATGGCACAAATGGTTGTAAATCCTTCTCTGGGATCCCCTTTGTTCACAAATAGACATATATGGCTTTGGCGTTGCTTTTTGGTAATTAGAAGGCCGCCAAATGCTGCTGCATTTCACACGTGTATTATGGCTAGCAGTGAAGGGGTTATGCAGGGTTAATTTTAGCTTTAGTGTAGAGCTCAGCCTCCTACCTGAAACATGAGACCCCCTGATCCCTCCCAAACAGCTCTCTTCCCTCCCCCACCCCACAATTGTCCCCGCCATCTTAAGTACTGGCAGAATGCATCACTGCAATAACCGGAAAGCAGCTGGAAGCGAGCAGGATCGCTTCCAGCTGCTTTCCAGACCAAGGACGTACGCCACACGTCCTCTGTCATTAACTGTATTTTTTTTGAGGACGTGTGGCATACGTCCTTGGTCATTAAGGGGTTAAAGACAACAAGCAGTGGCTTCTAAGGCTAATGAGATACTAGTCCTAGCATGTATTAAGAGGCATTGATAGTTTTTATTTATAAAATAGTAAAAGATACAGTACTGCCTGAATGTCTCCCGCCTCTTCCAGTAACACTGTGCAGCTCCTTAAGGCTGTGACACACTGCAAGCGGAGCGACGCGCAGCGTGTACATGCAGCTGTGTGCGCTCAGTGTGTCCTGCCTTTTCATCTCTGAGCACTCTGCTGCGTCAGGACGCGTAGCTGAGCGCTCAGAGATGAAATATTTGAACTTCAGAAGCGATGCGACACGGAGCGAAGCAGCTGCTTCGCGCCGCATCGCTTGTAGTGTGTCACAGCCTTTACTCCCTCTCTTCAGCGGACTAAACTTCTAACAGACATTTCACTGAGAAACAATCTCCTAGTCAGGATGATATTTCACTGAGAAGTTTATCTCCCTGAGTGTAAAAGCAAACTTGTAACCACCCCGTGCCACAGAGGCGGCATAGCTGTCTGATTTTAGGCAAATTAGCTTTTACACACAGGGAACTAAACTTCTCAGTGACTAGGAGATTGTTTTTCAGAGAAGTGTCTGTGAGAAGTTTAGTCGGGTGAAGAGAGGGAGTAAGGAGCTGCAGCGTTTTACTGGAAGAGACGGGAGGTTTAGTCCGGTGTCGTGTCGAAATGGGGAATCCCGTCACTTCCGGAGACGTGGTTACTAGCAATCAAACGGGTTGCGCATGCGCAGCTACAAAATACTTCCTGGAATTCCTAACATCCCGTCGAATTTTGGATCCGCATGCGCGGGTTCCATATTGGTGCGCTCAAGAGTTTCCAGCTGACGGAAGTTGTTCATGTATTTATTATGTACTTTACGGATTGTCTGATCTGGATATCGGTGTTACTTGAGAGCTCTGTAAATAGACGGGCAAAGCAACTTGAATTAGTGCTGCCATATTGGTGCTCTCAAGAGTTTCCTGCTGACGTAATTTGTTTTTGATGTATTTACAGAGCTGTTAATAACACTGATCGCACAATCAGTAAAAGTACATGATAAAAATAATCAGATAATGCAAATTTGACACCTGGAAACGTAAGTGTGCATGTCAGGTGGTTACAACAAGGCTACCGTAATATACACATTGTGTCCCTTTCTTGCGCACTCAGCGGTTGTAAAATCAGACAAGCGGTGTTAGGAATGCCAGGAATTCAAAGTATTTTGTAGCTGCGGAAGTTGCACATGTGCAGCCCGTCTGATTGCAAGTAAACACGTCTCCGGAAGTGATGGGCTTAAACAGTCTGAGGGGTTTGATATTTCGACACAACACCGGTGAGGAAGGAGCTGCACAGTGAGGTGGTGGGAGACAGGCAAAGCTGGAGAGGCAGTTCTGTGTATCTTTTACTGTTTTTTACAAATACAGACCTCATGTAACTTAGTGCAGTCAGTTAGAGGAAAACAATAGCTGAGTGATTAGAGTACGTAGGTATACATATTCAGTCAAACACCCTGCATAGTTCTTCCCAGTTTTCGGAGCGTTAGCTGCAAAATAGGTAATGCACGTCAATTGCAAATTGTATCTACACTGAATGCTTTATTTAAATAGCCTATATTAATGTTGGTGTATTATGTCCTGTTGAGCACCAATGAAGAGACAACTTTTTTTTTTTTAAACAGAGTATTGTTATTTAAATATAATTTCTTTATGCATGAAAAAGGATGTAGTTTTCCCAAATGAGTTAATGCGATATACACAGTATTGTGAAAATGGCCTGGTAAGGTCCACAGCCCTATTTTCAGAATACTGTGTATATCCAATTAACTTATTTGGGAAAGCTTTAGCCTCTGATGTGCACGCACACACACTTATTAAAGAAAAAAGGGGGGGGTAGGTAAACTGTCGCCTGTGTTTTTTTTTTTTGTGGACTCCTAGAATTAAAATAAATTTACTGCCTTATCTTTTCTGCTTTGTGCCGTTACCCTGCACCAGGAAGGGGAGGAAAGTAGAGAGAATGCAGTAAATATTTACATTGAGATAGAACAGTGACACCTACAGGTAGAAATGAAAAGGGCAGACACTTTCCACTGGCTCTGTTCTTTCTGCAGACATACTGCATGTACTGCCTTGGGGTGCCTCATTAGTGCACACGTTATTTACCTGTGCTTAGTAACAAAATAAGTCAACTCTGGCCTGTTAAAAGGGCATTACACTTTCAAGATGGTAATATAAAACGATAAACTGATATTTAAAAATAATTCTACAATATGCTTTATTTTGTCAGTTTCCTGTAATTCCATTCTGAAATTGAGCTTTTCAGTTCCTCTTGAAAGTGCAGAACACTTAAATTCCACAGCCATTGGCTGCACATTCTAGTGACCTATTTATAACTGTCCCTAAATGGCCACAGCAGAGCAAGTAACTTAAGTTACAACATGGCAGCTCCCAATGTTTTATAGACACTAAAACTTTACACTTATTTTGTCTATTTAAACAGCTAATGAAACTTTAAAAAAAAAACACATCTACGTGATATCATTGGACTAATCTTTTCTTAGAACGCATCATTGTATCTAGCATTTATTTAGTGTTTAAAGTTCCTTTTATGTGTTAGAGCATTGACGTTGAGGGATTTCATTGATTAGTAACATACACCTATTCAAACAGCCTGACAAATTCAGTGGAAATCATTGTAATAATACACAGATCTACCTGACTTTTTTTTTTCTCTTTCAGCTGCAAGTTCAGCAGAACAGAAGACAATTAGGAAACTTGCACAATAGATCAGGTTCCAGTAACAGCTGAAGATCAGAATGTTTTATTGTACAGAGGTCATAAAAATGTTAAATAAAACTACATACAAAATATAAGTTGTCCTCATTTCCAGAGGGATGGGAGATGAACAAGATTTCAGATTGATAGTGTGAGTCCAATACTGCACTAAAATAGTCTGATAAAGAAACTGCTTTTGTTTTTAAGGAAACCCTTTTCTTTGAAAATATTAAAAAGTTAAAATTCCTAGATCACCCTAGGAGTGCTAATATAGCCATTTACATACATGTATCCCTCTGTACACAATACAATTGCATTTTTCTACTACACCCCCGGCCTGACTTTCTATATTGTGTAACTTGCTATTTTTTCTTAGTTCTGGCAAATAAATAGCCTTAGAAATTGTCAAATACAAAGTTCATTTTTGGTCTTATTTGCAGTAATATAAATAAAACCCTACAGTCCCTGTTTAAATGAAAACACAGCAAATATGTACAGTAAATCACTGTGGGCACTTTTTTCTGTAACAGTCAGAGGAAATTAACCTCCAAATCAACTTAGTCACAAAATTAAAGATTGTAAATCCTAGCTTTTGTGAAACGCTAGGATTTACAATTGTAACAAATAAAGGGGACTTTCAGTCATGAAATATAAAATACTTCATGCTGAAAGCTCCTTTTATTTGTTGGAAGCGTTCTGCTGTGGGCTGCCTGAGCAGCTCAGTGCGGCGAACACTTCCAACATGACTGAAAGTCCCCTTTATTTGTTCCAATAGTAAATCCTAGCGTTTCACAAATGTTAGGATTTACAATCACATTAACAGGAAAATTTGACCTGTTTTCTTTAAAATTCTTGCTATTATCTGGAATAGAGGTACATAACTCTTACTATCTTTTTATACAAAAGTTACAATTAAAGGAAAGAGGATTTTATATCGTTCCCTATGACTAAGTGCCCAGTGGCAGCACGAAACGCATAAGGGGTTAATTCCCTGATCTATGCCTCACTTTTTTTAATGATCCTTAAATAAAATTTGAAGTTTTTTAATCTTACGTGTCCCACGAGTGCTGCATTGGATTTTATATCATTGCTAAAGAACTTATCCATACGATATCCACATTTCTGCTCTTTAATCTCCAAATACTTACACATTTACAAAAATAGTCCTAAACAAAAGGAGCCTGACTGTCCCACATACAGGATATTTACACAACCAAGGAAATCTTTCCTCACACAAAGCCACTTTAATAAAACACTAGTGTACAGGGAAGTAGTGAAGAAAATCCTTATTCTTTTCTGCGCTTCTTCCCTTCGTGATCATACTCCTTGGCCCGGCCACTGTCTGATGGACGTTTGGACCCTCCGTGCTGCTTTGCCTCCTCTAAGAACTTGTCAAGACCAAAAGGATCCTCTTCAAACTGAACGGGTCCCTCTCGTCGCTGCCTCCGGTCTGTGCCTGAAAATTCTTTGTCCGGAACAAATCTGCAAAGGGAGACAACAATTAAAACAATGTGTGCAACTCCCACTGTGCTTGGTTGGTTGTACAACGCATAAGAATTGTTGTGTGTCAAAGCTCAGTTTTGTGGCAGTGTTATTTCACTAAGTACAAGTGGGGAGAGTGCCTGCACAGAGGCTAAAATGTTAACAGATAAACCATTAGAATAAAAATCTCTTCTAAAGATAGGATAAAGTAATAACAATCTTTAACAAACAGGTAGCTAAGATCAACACAATGACAAGTGGTAAAAACAGACAAGTTGTAAAAAAATTAAGAAAAAAATGTATATATTAATGTGTAGTCCATGAAAAGTGTCATATCAATTACAGATGTCTTCAAAAACTGTATATAAATGGCACTTAGTGTGAAATCCCAATATTAAAGTATGTAAAATCCTCTGTAATCCTTAGATGAGATAAATATGTGCCTAAAAGCAAATAAAAAACAGAGCAATATAGAGTGAAAAAACCGCAAAGAACCACATTCAGGTTCTGCTTACCGGAAATATATTGCTGAGGTAGTCAGAGTAAATGTGTTTCAGCCCCTGACCCAGGCCTTTTTCAGAGAAAGGCACATTTGTAGGCCAAAACGCATTGGCTATAAAACTACCCTCAGCAGATTATTTCTTGTAAGCAGAACCTGAATGTGTTTCAGTTTTGCGCTCTTTATTTGCTTTTAGACACACATCTAAGGATGAGAGGATATTATATACAGATACTCGTCGACTTACAACCTATGCGACTTATGACCATCCATACTTACGACCATGTGTCGTACTGCAGACAGCAGTGCTTGTGTGCAGGCCATACGAGAGTGACTGTCGTAAGCAGCAGCAGCAGCCTTCACATGTGTCGCAGCCTCTCACCATGTCGCAGTACAAAATACCTGTGATGTGTAGCGGCAGACCTATCTGCCTACACCCTACATTAGACCAATTTAGTAGCGGCAGACCTATCTGCCTACACCCTACATTAGACCAATTTATTAGACCTATCTGCCTACACCCTACATTAGACCAATTTAGTAGCGGCAGACCTATCTGCCTACACCCTACATTAGACCAATTTATTAGACCTATCTGCCTACACCCTACATTAGACCAATTTATTTACATGCCGTAGATATATCGGCCGACTTACGTCCAAATCGTCTTACGACCGGACGGTCAGAACCTAATGCGGTCGTAAGTCGACGACTATCTGTACTTTAATACTGGGATTTCACACTCCGTGACACATATACAGTTTAATAATAAGAGCAGGTATTGGCGCACCTCAAGACACATGAGACCACAAATTATTTCACATATTTTAACTTTTTTCCATTTTTTCCTTAATGCTGCAAAAATTGCCGCCTTAATATTTCATATTTTTTTTTTAAAAAAAATTAAATAAAAATGGGATCTTAGTCACACAATATGGCCATATTCTGCTTAAGAAAGAGTGTAGAGTACTGGCACTAGTTTAGTGTATATAGGAATATGTGGAACTGGTAATTGTTCCGGTGCTTACCCACCTAAATTATAACATTAAGAAGAAAAAGAGGCAAGAGAACCTCAAGGAAAGCTGGAAAGTGTGGAAAATTAATTTGGAACCCACATAAATTTCCCCTATGGTAGTAATCCATCCATGACAACACATAACAATAGTGGAACATGCCATGGTTATATGTACCATTTACTGCAGTAAAGGATTCTAAGGAACACACTTTTTTTGAGTAAATTGTCATATGTTTCAGGGTGATCTTTGTTTATTTAGGAAATAATGTCAAATATGATACGAGCGCATGCGGCGCAAATATTGGGGGGTAATTTGCTTCCTATATTTATAATTAATGCATTATTTTAAGTGTTAAACATTTAGGATACAAATGGTAATCCAATCAGTGACAAGTTCGTACAAATTCCCTAATCCTGCGTTACATTGGAATAGATCCGTACTGCTTCTGACATTAGCGTTACTTACACAGGGATTAGAATAGTATCAATACCCCTGATGTTAGGTAATCTGCTTGATTAATGACAGAGAAAGAGCTTGTTGGCTCTATTGTGCAGTAGTGTTCCGGTGCGGTTTTGCTTTGTTTACTCACGGAGAAATGTTTATCCGATTGGATAACGTCAAATAGGGGTATGTCTGTGTGGACCAATGAAATTGGCTCTCTTGCGTGAGTGTTTTTCTCAATTACAGAGCCGTATGTGGATAAACACTTAAACACGAATCGAAAGCACAACGATAGATAACACACAGTGGAGAATGCATAATAGAATCTAATCGTAATACATACAACATTTTGTTATGTGCCACTTTTCTAACATGTGAATATCTGTTGGGCTTTTTACTTATGCTCGTCAGAATACCGAAAATAACAGGGATTGGATGATGAGTAGGAGTATCATCACAGGAATCAATGATAGGCTGATAGGTTTAAACTTTGTGCTATATAAAGGGGTGGCACCCGGGCCTCGGTTTGTCCATAGCATTGAGAAAGGCTGATAGCACAGCCGAAACTAGTTTGCTGCTAAACATTTTGTGCATTCATTTGCACGTTGGTGATTGTTGTTGCTTTTAAATTTGAGTCCAATTGTCCCTGTCACCTGAAGCCGAGGGAGCTGCTATCGGCCAGGAAACAGGGGGACATTTGAGACTTAGTTTTAATTTGGTACACTAGGTATTTAGGCCGGTATTATATTTACTTATTAAAAGTTAATTTTTAATTATGTTAGATAGGAATGAGTGCTAGTTTAAACCACCAGCTTTCCTTGAGGTTCTCTTGCCTCTTTTTCTTCTTCATATTCTGCTTAAGCCAGTTACCACTTTCAACTTCAAGGTGTCCCATAAAAGACTGGTCCTAACTCTAAAATTTTAGCCAAGCTAAGCTCAAGAATACAATTCTAATATATCAAAATAGAATTTCCAGACTGCATGGGATGAGGCTTCCTGGCTACATGTTATTACACATACTTCAAACACATATAGTTTAAGACATTTGTAATTAATATAACACTACACATTAATATATACATTTTGTTCACCATACACTATTTTTGTTGAATCTATAATACAAAAAATTAAATATCCCTTGAAATAGAGGTTTATATACTTAGCTGTAGATACAAGTAGGGCAGCAGTGTGAAATATTTAGCTGCCTCAAGCTTCCCCTGAATCCTCTACAAAGCCACTGTCATGTGCTCCTGTTAAATATCCTACACAATACCCTGTCTATAATATTGATTCCCACAAGCCAGTAGAAATGGCCTTTTAACCTTCTTACACACCTGTTGGTTTTCATCAATGTGTCAAGGTCATCACCATACATGTCCTTATCTACATTCTTGCTGGGGCGATAAATATTCTGTGCCATTTCCTTGCTGCTTCTCCATGGTTGATCGTACACGTTATATACCTCGTCTTCTCCACCAGCAAAGCCACTATCCATACCCTGTGGGGAGACCACAACATGCAATTCACTAAAATGGAAGACAGATACCCCAATGGAGGACAGAAGATTTGAAGGTAATAATTTAGTATTAATAGTTCGGTAGGCCAAGCGCTAATGGGAACACCTCTAGCTCTCTTCCAAAAGTCCCCTAGTGGACTTGTTGAAAAACAGATAAGTGGGTGGGGGATATCTTAAAAGACTGGAATTTAATTATAACAATATAAAATCAATCACAGTATCTAACACATGTTATAAAACTTAATGGATCCATGATACAGATAAAAACAGTAAAATATATTCGCTATGAAGTAGTCACAAGACAAAACACTCCGTGGCAATGTACAGATGTGTTACAAATGGATGCCGACACACAATGTGGGAAGTGCTTGTCTTTGTATGATGGTGTTCCTATAAAGAGCCTTCGAAGAAAAATCCTCACTATCTGATAAAGGAGGACTAATAATGTTAAGGTGATAAAGAGTCTTTCCTGGTGGTGACAAATCCAAGTGTTCAAATGTAAAAAAATAAAAAGTTCCAATAAAAGAATCCAATATAAAGTTCCAATAAAAATAGTGATATGTAAAAACTTTTGGAGTGGCTTAAAAAGTAAAAATGAAGCCAAAAATGTGTAAAAAAAAAAAAAAAAAGGTGGAAAAGGATATGGAAAATATATGATGGTGGAAAAGTGTATGTTAATCCCTAATTGTTTTACCGTTTATCTGTATCATGGATCCATGAAGTTTTATAACATATGTTAGATACTGTGATTGATTTTATATTGAAGTTTTAATTAAATTCCAGTCTTTTACCATATCCACCACAGTCTTCTTTTGTTGGCGCTCTCTTCCCCCACCCACTTATCTGTTAACAATTTTGTACCTGCCTATTAAGCTATTTTACTCGCATAGCTTCTCATGTTGCCTAGAGTTGTATTCATCAATACATCTCATGCAGTGCCATTTACTTAGAATCAACGCATAAGGCACTTAATGTAATGTGCATTTATTCCCCGCTACTCCTTTAACAGCAAAATTACTTACCCTACTTTGGTTGAAAAGTCGCTGGTCGTACTGAACCTCGTTAGACGTTCGCTGGTTGGGGTTTCCAAGAGCAATTTGTTCACTTATGTCTCTTTCTTCATTCCTCTGGATCTTAGACCTGGAGCCAAACAAACACTGACTTTCAAGACGGAAGGTTGTGAACCAACAACCATTTCACAAAAGTTTCTTCAGTTTAGTTAGACATTAAACTACATTTCATACAATATATATATACACACACACATACATACACACACTATATATTGAAGAAGGCAGCAATGTGTTGCAGCTCTCTATGGCACCCAAGAAATTAAAGCAAATTTTATGTTCATACATGGTCATTCCTCTGGCTGAAAGGGATATTTGTCTCACCTCTTGCCAGGAGCAGCTCGTGACAAGTTGCGGTCATGCTGGCGTTCTTTACGTCTTTCATTTCTGATGTCGTCTCTCTCTCGTGCTTCGTCATCTAAATACAAGACAATATTTTGTACATTTAAAGCTGTTCTAGTTTATTTTTTATTTAATAAAATACTTAAATTACACACTTCACAATCCCTATGGTATCCCTTAAAAGTACATTTTACTGTAAAATGTTCTTCCCTTTATCTTGTTCTCAATGATTCATTTTACAATCTGGAGTGTATTAAATGGTTCACAAATATCTCCTTTGCATTTGTTTTGCCATTTCACCTCTAAAGACAAATTTCAATACTGGCTTGACCAACAAAAAACAGAATTTATGCTTACCCGATAAATTACTTTCTCCAACGGTGTGTCTGGTCCACGACGTCATCCATTACTTGTGGGATATTCTCCTCCCCCACAGGGAAAGGCAAGGAGAGCACACAGCAAGAGCTGTCCATATAGTCCCTCCCAGGCTCCGCCCCCCCAGTCATTCGACCGACGGTTAGGAGAAAAAAAGGAGAAACTATAGGGTGCCGTGGTGACTGTAGTGTATAGAGAAAGAAATTTTTCAAACCTGATTAAAAAACCAGGGCGGGCCGTGGACCGGACACACCGTTGGAGAAAGTAATTTATCAGGTAAGCATAAATTCTGTTTTCTCCAACATTGGTGTGTCCGGTCCACGGCGTCATCCATTACTTGTGGGAACCAATACCAAAGCTTTAGGACACGGATGAAGGGAGGGAGCAAATCAGGTTACCTAAACAGAAGGCACCACGGCTTGCAAAACCTTTCTCCCAAAAATAGCCTCCGAAGAAGCAAAAGTATCAAATTTGTAGAATTTGGCAAAAGTGTGCAGAGAAGACCAAGTCGCTGCCTTACATATCTGATCAACAGAAGCCTCGTTCTTGAAGGCCCATGTGGAAGCCACAGCCCTAGTAGAGTGAGCTGTGATTCGTTCAGGAGGCTGCCGTCCGGTAGTCTCATAAGCCAATCGGATAATGCTTTTCAGCCAGAAAGAGAGAGAGGTAGCAGTAGCTTTTTGTCCTCTCCTCTTACCAGAAAAAACGACAAACAAAGAAGACGTTTGTCTGAAATCCTCTGTTGCTTCTAAATAGAACTTTAAAGCACGGACTACATCTAAATTGTGTAACAAACGTTCCTTCTTTGAAACTTTTTGGATTCGGACACAAAGAAGGGACAACTATTTCCTGGTTAATATTCTTGTTGGAAACAACTTTTGGAAGAAAACCAGGCTTGGTACGCAAAACAACCATATCTGAATGGAACATCAGATAGGATGGATCACACTGCAAAGCAGATAGTTCAGAAACTCTTCTAGCAGAAGAAATAGCAACCAAAAACAGAACTTTCCAAGATAGTAACTTGATATCTATGGAATGTAAGGGTTCAAATGGAACCCCTTGAAGAACTGAAAAAACTAAATTTAGACTCCAGGGAGGAGTCAAAGGTCTGTAAACAGGCTTGATTCTGACCAAAGCCTGTACAAAAGCTTGTACATCTGGCACAGCTGCCAGTCGTTTGTGTAACAAGACAGATAAAGCAGAAATCTGTCCTTTTAGAGAATTCGCTGACAATCCCTTATCCAAACCTTCTTGGAGAAAGGAGAGGATCCTGGGAATTTTAATCCATGAGAATCCCTTGGATTCACACCAACAGATATATCTTTTCCATATTTTATGGTAAATCCTTCTAGTCACAGGTTTTCTGGCTTGGACCAGAGTATCTATCACTGAATCTGAAAACCCGCGCTTGGATAAAATCAAGCGTTCAATTTCCAAGCAGTCAGCTGGAGAGAAACTAGATTTGGATGTTCGAATGGACCTTGTACTAGAAGATCCTGTCTCAAAGGTAGCTTCTCTGGTGGAGCCGATGACATATTCACCAGGTCTGCATACCAAGTCCTGCGTGGCCACGCAGGAGCTATCAGAATCACCGAGGCCTTCTCCTGTTTGATCCTGGCTACAAGCCTGGGAAGGAGAGGGAACGGTGGAAACGCATAAGCTAGGTTGAACGACCAATGCGTCACTAATGCATCCACTAGTCTCGCCTTGGGATCCTTGGATCTGGACCCGTAGCAAGGAACCTTGAAGTTCTGACGAGACGCCATCAGATCCATGTCTGGAATGCCCCATAATTGAGTCAACTGGGCAAAAACCTCCGGGTGGAGTTCCCACTCCCCCGGATGGAAAGTCTGACGACTCAGATAATCCGCCTCCCAGTTGTCTACTCCTGGGATGTGAATTGCAGATAAATGGCAGGAGTGATCCTCTGCCCATTTGATGATCTTGGATACCTCTCTCATCGTCAAGGAACTCTTTGTTCCTCCCTGATGGTTGATGTAAGCTACAGTCGTCATGTTGTCTGACTGGAATCTTATGAATCCGGCCTTGCTAGTTGAGGCCAAGCCCGGAGAGCATTGAATATCGCTCTCAGTTCCAGGATGTTTATCGGGAGAAGAGACTCTTCCCGAGACCATAGACCCTGAGCTTTCAGGGAATCCCAGACCGCGCCCCAGCCTAATAGACTGTCGTCGGTCGTGACAATGACCCACTCTGGTCTGCGGAAACTCACTCCCTGAGACAGGTGATCCTGTGACAACCACCAACGGAGTGAGTCTCTGGTCATCTGGTCTACTTGAATCTTTGGAGACAAGTCTGTATAGTCCCCATTCCACTGCTTGAGCATGCACAGTTGTAATGGTCTTAGATGAATTCGAGCAAAAGGAACTATGTCCATTGCTGCAACCATCAACCCTACTACTTCCATGCACTGAGCTATGGAAGGCTGCAGAATAGAGTGAAGAACTTGACAAGCGTTTAGAAGCTTTGACTTTCTGACTCTTGTCAGACAGATCTTCATTTTTAAAGAATCTATTATCGTTCCCAAGAAGGGAACTCTTGTCGACGGAGACAGGGAACTCTTTTCTACGTTCACCTTCCACCCGTGAGATCTGAGAAAGGCTAGAACAATGTCTGTATGAGCCTTTGCTTTGGAAAGAGACAACGTTTGGATTAGAATGTCGTCCAGATAAGGTGCCACTGCAATACCCCTTGGTCTTAGAATCGCTAGAATGGACCCTAGCACCTTTGTGAAAATCCTTGGATGATCTTTGTGCATAGGAATATGTATATACGCATCCTTTAAATCCACGGTAGTCATAAATGGACCCTCCTGGATTGTAGGTAAAATTGTTTATTGTTGACTTATTCTTAGCCTTGAAAGGTTTATCTTGTGGGAGGGCATGCCCCTTTCCCCCAGAGATGTCTGAAATAATCTCTTTCAATTCTGGCCCAAAAAGGGTCTTACCCTTGAAAAGGATAATAAGCAATTTGTCTTGGAAGATACGTCCGCCGACCAAGACTTTAGCCAGAGCGCTCTGCGCGCTACAATTGTAAACCCTGAATTTTTCGCCGCTAACCTTGCTAACTGCAAAACGGCGTCTAAAATAAAGGAATTAGCTAACTTAAGTGCGTGAATTCTGTCCATGACTTCCTCATACAGAGTCTCCCTACTGAGCGACTTTTCCAGTTCCTCGAACCAGAACCACGCCGCTGTAGTGACAGGAATAATGCACAAAATAGGTTGAAGGAGGTAACCTTGCTGTACAAAAATATTTTTAAGCAAACCCTCCAATTTTTTATCCATAGGATCTTTGAAAGCACAATTGTCCTCAATAGGAATGGTCGTGCGCTTGGCTAGAGTAGAAACCGCCCCCTCGACCTTAGGGACTGTTTGCCATGTGTCCTTCCTGGGGTCGACCATAGGGAACAATTTCTTAAATATAGGAGGAGGGACAAAAGGTATGCCTGGCTTCTCCCACTCCTTATACACTATGTCCGCCACCCGTTTAGGTATCGGAAAAACATCAGGGTGCACCGGGACCTCAAGGAACTTGTCCATCTTGCACAATTTTTCTGGGATGACCAGATTGTCACAATCATCCAGAGTAGATAGCACCTCCTTAAGTAATACGCGGAGATGCTCTAATTTAAATTTAAATGTCACAACATCAGGTTCTGCCTGCTGAGAAATTCTTCCTGTATCAGAAATTTCCCCATCTGACAAACCCTCCCTCACTGCCACTTCAGATTGGTGTGAGGGTATGACAGAAAAATTATCATCAGCGCCCTCCTGCTCTACAGTGTTTAAAACAGAGCAATCGCGCTTTCTCTGAAATGCTGGCATTTTGGATAAAATATTAGCTATGGAGTTATCCATTACTGCCGTCAATCGCTGCATAGTAACAAGTATTGGCGCGCTAGAAGTACTAGGGGTCGCCTGTGCGGGCATAACTGGTATAGACACAGAAAGAGATGATGTAGAACTATGTCTACTTCCTTCATCTGAGGAATCATCCTGGGCAACTTTACAATTTGTGACAGTACTGTCCTTACTTTGTTTGGACGCTATGGCACAATTATCACACATATTTGAAGGGGGAACCACATTGGCTACCATACATACAGAACATGATCTATCTGAAGGTACAGACATGTAAAACCGTTACTGTCTCTTTAAATGTTAAACAGGGCACACTTTATTACTGAATATGTGAAAAACTGAATATGTGTCTTAATGCATTCAAAGTATTGCACCCCAATTTTCAAGCTGTTAACCCTTAAAATGTTGAAACCGGAGCCGTTTACAATTTTAACCCCCTTACAGTCCCAGCCACAGCCTTTGCTGCGACTTCACCAATCCCAGGGGGATATATGATACCAAATAAAGCCTTCTAGGAACGTTTTTAGTGGATTCCAGACCCTCACACATGCAGCTGCATGTACTGTACTCAAAATGGCGCGAAAATGAGGCTCTGCCTACTACAGAGAAAGGCCCTTCCTGACTGGGAAGGTGTCTTAACAAGTGCCTGGTGCTAAAAAACGTTCCCCAATGTTATAAAAGTGTGAAATTCAACTTCAAACTGCATATAATACTTAAATAAAGCAATCGATTTAGCCCCTAAAAGTGTCTACCAGTTTATAGCCCATAATAAGCCCTTTATTCTGTTTGAGACTAAGAAAATGGCTTACCGATCCCCATGAGGGAAAAATGACAGCCTTCCAGCATTACACAGTCTTGTTAGAAAAATGGCTAGTCATACCTTGAGCAGAAAAGTCTGCAAACTGTTCCCCCCAACTGAAGTTCTATCATCTCAACAGTCCTGTGTGGGAACAGCAATTGATTTTAGTTACTGCTGCTAAAATCATACACCTCTTTTAAACAGAACTCTTCATCTCTTTCTGTTTCAGAGTAAATAGTAAATACCAGCACTATTTTAAAATAACAAACTCTTGATAGAAGAATAAAAAACTACAACTAAACACCACAAACTCCTCACCATCCCAGAGGAGATGCTACTTGTTCAGAGCGGCAAGGAGAATGACTGGGGGGGCGGAGCCTGGGAGGGACTATATGGACAGCTCTTGCTGTGTGCTCTCCCTGCCTTTCCCTGTGGGGGAGGAGAATATCCCACAAGTAATGGATGACGCCGTGGACCGGACACACCAATGTTGGAGAAAGATCTGTGTAAATAAAACCCAGCATCAGAAATCAACCTCACAGGGGTGTAAGAGTCCGGCCACTTCTTCGACAGCAGTTTACTAGTAACTCTTATCAGCTGCTTGCCAGAGTACATTGTCCCTTTAATCCCCCAGACGGTACCTATGTCTGCATGGGACTTGATGCCAGCTCTGCGTTCTCTTGCAATCTGGGCTAGCTCACGCAGCCTCTCTTCTTTCTTCTCTTTCTCTTTTTGTGCCATCTTTCTCTCCACCTGGGCTCTCATCTCCACAGCCTCACGAGCCTGAAAAATAAGGCAGTTATCACCAACCATTAATTAGTGTCATCATGTACCCCAAGCTACACAATACTGACCACAAAAACAGTATAAAAAACGAGCCTGCCCATTTTCACCTGATTTACACCAATACCTATACTGTTCATTGCTTTAAAATATACACTAAAGCAAAATCCTTTGGCACTTGAAGGAAAAGGAAAAAAAATAATTTATGGACAATTTACCCTTTAACCGATCATCATCGTGGCTGGCTGAAGTGACTTGCAGCTCGTAGTGCACATGCTTATTGTTGTGCAATACATGTCGGTCATGTGAGCCTCTATACTGACTCCTTGCACGGCCACGATAGTGTAAAAAAAACAAAAAAAAAACTATAATAACTTGATGTTTTATATTATTTGCTTTTAAGGATCTGACAGGATGATCGCATTTATGCGGCAATTAATTCAACAAGTATACAGTGGATCTCATGACCTTCTGTTTACTTGGTTGACGTGAGAGGTATAGAGGGGATGGGACCGCTCTATACGTCACTCGATGCAGTACAGAAAATCAAAGGGGGCAGAGTGAGCAATTGCAAACAGTCGTGCCGTTACTAAAATATAAAGGTAACTTATAAAAACTAAGAAAAATGTGACAATTTTTGCAGCAGTTTTGATAGATAATGAAGGATATATATTTATATTCAATACAAACATTATTTACCATCACTTTAAAACCTCTACCACCATTACTGGTCTAAGAATGTACACCAGCCTTATGGTTGTTCTATTGGGTTTCACTTCCTACCAAATTACTCCCCCTGTTTATTGGGAAAGAAAAACTGATTGGTCAAACTAGCTAGATATACTGTGTTAAATGGGCAGTTAGATAAAAATTAAACGTTCATGATGCTGATAGAGAATACAATTATAAACAACTATCCAATTTCTTTTATCAATTTACTTTGTTCTCTTTGTATCTTTTGTTTAAAAGCATGCCTAGGTAGGCTCTTTAGGAGCAATGCACTACTGGAAGCTAGCTGCTAATTGGTGGCTGAACATATAGGCCTTGACATTAGCTCACCCAATATATTTAGTTATGTCCCGAGTAGTGCATTCTAGCAATTGAAGAGAATTCAACTCATTTAATAACAGAAGTAAAATTGTATGTCCTACCTGAATCATGAACGGTTTATGAAGGGTTTCGTGTCCCTTTAAAGGGATATAAAACCCAAAATGTGTCTCATGATTCAGATAGCGCATGAGATTGCAAACAACTTTCTAATTTACTTCTATTCATTTTTCTTCATTTATGCCCATTTCGGGAGCACTATAGGGCAGCAGTTTTGCAAGAATGTTATCCATTTGCAAAAGCACTAGATGGCAGCACCATTTCCTGCTATGTAGTGCTCCAGATGCCTACCTAGGTATCTCTTCAACACAGAATATCATAGGAATTAATGAAATTTGATACTTTTTTATCTGAATGACAAAAGAAAATATTTGGGTTTCATATTCCTTTACAATGAGAGCAGAAATAATAATCCTGATTAAACGAAAGAAAACGATCTGGATCACGCGCAGGAGACTTAAAAGTGCAAACCTTTCTGTCAGCAATATACAAAGCTTCAGCCAATTTGGCAAAGTTCTCATTAATATGAACAGTCTGTAGTCCTCGGCCGTCAGCAGCCAACCTCTTGTCCAGCGGTATAGTGTAACCCTGTGGGCATGAATGAGCAGTGAGCAATCACAAAAACAAACAAAGCCTGTATGTAATTCAGGACACATTACAAGCTGTCCTTTTACTATAGATGACAGCACCGTTTAACCTGTTGTGAACTTCCTACTAAAGCTATTGGCTGATAAGTACTTCCTGTTAATGATCAATGGTTTATACTTTGATATTTAATTGCTGCTAATAGTTGCTAATTATTAACAGGAAATATCTATAAGCCAATGAGCTTTAGTAGTAAAAGCACAACAGATACTGGTATATTCATTTAACAAGCTCTTACGTTACATTTTATTCTAGCAAAAAAATCAAATTGTACTCTTCCATATAGATTAGAGACATCAATCAAATACAGTGTCCCTTTAAAAGGTCAAAATTAAAATGTGCATGGGTGCATCTCAGCCAAAGATGCATTTTTGTAATATATTTCATTAGAAAAAAATGGTTCTAGGAAAGTTATAACTATTTTCAGCGGTATATGCACATATGCTATAGAGGTCAGTGCACCAGTATTTAAACTCTGAGTCAGACAAGCCACTAGAGACTCTCTGAGAAGGTGCAGTGTTTGAATACTGGTGCACATGCACTCACAGCATGTGCATATGCTGCTGAAAAACAGTAATAACGTACTAGAAGCATTTGTTATTGGAAGTATATTGCAAAAATGCTTCTATTTAAAACTGAAATGTACCCATGGACATTTAAGTTTTGACCTTTAATTTGTTAGAGCATTTCATTTTAGCACTACCCGCAGTTGAATGCGTCGTTTAACCTCCATAAAGGGCAAAATATATTTAGGCTTTTGAGGAGCAGGCCTGCAACTGCAAATTTAAGAAGTAAAAAAAAAGGCTTCTTTCGCCTGTACAGAGTGACTGACAAGTCTTACTCTCACACAATTGCCCAAGAGCAGGGGGGGGGGGGGGGTATTGCACAACAAGAAAGTCCTGCTCTGGAGCCAAAACTGCTGGTCCCAAGTAGGAAACAGATTGGCAGAGGCAGTCGCACAAACACACCAACAGCTGGCACCTTCAGGGTAGAGCTTCATCTATGTTACTGAACTATTGTGGGGGTTAAACACAACAGTGAATAGTGCTAAAATGAAAGACAGCAGGATTCTTCAAACTTTTTCCCCCAAGGCCCAGTACCATGATACCACATACCTTTGCGACCCTATTTTTATGCTGGGTTTGAACATTTCTGAAGTAATATACAACAAAATGTTTGTGTACTTTATTCCTGATTGTAGTCAAACTTGAAATTGTTGTAAAAGGTAATAAAACACACACACTCTTCTATAACACAAACAAGTCGCAACCCAGTAAATGTGGTGTTGTGACCCAGTAATGGGTCCCGGCCTATGGTTTGAAGACCTCAAGAGTATAATGTTTGCACTACAATTCCTTTACAAATAAAAAAAAATTAAAACTTTGCTTTTAACTTTCACAGTTTAATTTTTTTTTTATTAAACCCAACTTTCACCCCCCTGTGCTGCTGACAGATTAGTCACTGTAACAAGGCGTGCTGGAATCCTTGGGTGTGGGAGTTACAATGGGGGAGGACACCAAGTGATTCATTGCATTTGTTTTATAGTTTTGAGCTGCACAGATCCTACACAAACCCAACTGGCAGCACAAAGAAACCTCAGTTTCAGAAAAGTAAAAACTTACATAAATCAGACAACACGTTAACAAGAGCAACCCATTTTTATCAGGATAATTAGCTCTGCTTTTCCCAAGCCATACCTTTGCGTTTTTCCAATTGGAGATGCACGGGGGAATTTTCCATTCTTGCTGCTCCTTAACTGTCATCTATAAACACAAAAGTAAAAATGACAATGTATATTGTTGACGACTATTCCTTTCGGACGCAAGGCCCACTGCACATCAGTTACCAAAACACCCCAAACAACCCTCAGCCATGGTTTATCTGAGCAAGAGAGGGGGAGCTTACCTTTCTGCTAGGAGAATGCATAACAGGGGCAGGAGGGGATGGGGGGCCTCGTGGAATCTTTTTGTTTATTCTGAAAAAAATAAAGAGAAAAGTGCACCGTTACTTCTGAAGTTACAAACACAGAGCATTGTATCTGCCCCCGTCTCCACTTGCAGGCACTGTTCCTCACTATAGCTTACTTGAAACGTGGGGGCTCCATGGGATCTTTCTGCATCTCCACCATTCGAATGACCCTCTGCTTGGCACCGGAGTTAAAAGCGACACCTTGTTGAGATGGAGTGTACCTGAGGAGAGATACAAAATGTTACACTCTCTTAGTAACAGACCAAGGACATTAGCTAAATAAATTCTGTGTATAATGATGTAGTCAAACAAAGCTTAGCCTGATTATGCAGATGTCTTTTTTAAATGCTAGTAGATTAAATATTAAAATAAAATGTATTGTTTTCATTTCCATAGACTAAAATGCGTAGCCATGTTCTAAGCCTGTTCTCTGATATCTTCTGCTGAGGCCAGTCATGTCCCTCTGTTTAAAGAGACAGCAAACACCTTGCAATTACAAGACATTTCTGTAGATTAACATATCAGCCAAGTTTAAACTTTTTTAAAACAATTTTGTTTATTGCATTCTGGTCTTTAGTCTGCAGACGAGGCTAGCCATGGTCATAATGTTAGTATAAAATGCATTTTTGGCAGTTATCAGTTAAAACCGAATTATGGGGGATATGTAGCAGGGTTAACCTTAAGAAAGCAGTAGGGTGCATTTCAAGTTCTGAAAATAAGAAAATCCAGTTTTCAGAGCCATATTATATAAAAGGCAAAATAAAAAAATGAAACTATATTTAAAGTTGGTCACACATAACCTAGCATTTTATTTAAGAATCTCAAGGTGTTCACTGTCTCCGAGTACAAAACTACCACCACAACGATGTTCAAGAATAAAAGTCGTTATCTAATCTGAAGCAGCTATTTCCACTGCTGTAAAAGAATACAGCTAAAAGGCCGTACCTGATGTACTGTGCGGGTCCCAGTTTATCTGCTGCACGGACAGGCATGGCCGCAGCTATCTTCTGTGATACAGCTTTCTCCAGAGCTTGCCTGGTCTTTTCTGTCAACTGGGAGTTTAGAGGGCATATTAATCAGCAAAGGATTTAGGTACATATCAGAAAAGCAATAGACACTTATGTATGTGCAAATGGGAAGCCGAAAGTCCTGACATTTTGTTATAAAATACAAAAGAAAAGGGTTAAAAATAATAAAAATGTTATCGTGGGGACTGTAATTTTTTTCTCTTTACATGTATAAATATAGCCGTGTATCTGGCCAGACGTGTGTCCCAGCGACGTATTGCAGAATCTTATTATCTGGCAAGATCCACTAACAGGGCTAACTTTGAAGCCCATTTTTATCTTTATAATTAACCATTCAATATAGAAATCTTTATTTAGAGATTTATGTATGCAATTGTAACTATACATCACCCATAACTTGGATAAGAGTTTATTACTCTCTACTCCTAAACAAGTTATTTTGTATGTGCTGACAACATTTCAATAAGGCTAAGGTCATACTGCATATATTGTCCTACACTTATGTCACTGATGTGGATATAGACATGTAAAGAAAAAAAATACAGTTTTCCACAATAAAACTAATACATTTTATTAGTGGTGTCTGTGGTATTCAGTTTATGTACTTTCTGTATAGGGGAAGATAGCTACATTAAAGAAATATATAGTAAATATATAAATATGTATTGGGACTTAAGGAGCTTTCTAGTCTTTTCTTTCTTTGTCTGGGCATATTGTTGTATATATATATAGCTCTTAGCTTCAATTCAATCTGCTCTATCAGATAATCTGTAGAGATCCCAGCTCTGCTATAGACTTTCTACTTTGTGAAGTAAATAGCGTTACAACAATCTCACAAATCTGTGGTTAAAGGGACAATCAACACAAAAATTGTTATTGTTTAAAAAGATAGATAACACCTTCACTAAAAATTCCCCAGCTTTGCACAACAAACATTGTTATATGATATTTTTTAACATTTAAACCTCTAAATTTCTGTCTGTTTTTAAGCCACTACAGACAGCCTCTTATCGTATGCTTTTTTATTTGCTTTTCACAACAGGGGAGTGCTAGTTCATGTGAGCCATATATATAACATTGTGCTCATCCCGTGGGTTGTGGATGACACTGCACTAATTGGCTTAAATGCAAGTCAATAGATAATAAAGTCATGTGATCAGGGGGCTGTCAGAAGAGGATTAGATACTAGGTAATCACAGAGGTAATAAGTGCATTAATATAACTGTTTTCTGTGCAAAACTGGGGAATGGGTAATAAAGGGATTATCTATATTTTTAAACAATACAAATTTTGAGTTCACTATCCCTTTAAGTTAGCGTCATGC
Source organism: Bombina bombina (assembly GCF_027579735.1). Classification (NCBI taxonomy): domain Eukaryota; kingdom Metazoa; phylum Chordata; class Amphibia; order Anura; family Bombinatoridae; genus Bombina; species Bombina bombina. Next base: position 54,957,983 of record NC_069499.1, on the reverse strand, counting down.
ATGAAGCTTCCCAGTATCTGTTGTAATCTGTAAACCCTATCAACCAGAACACTCCAAGGGCAGTGTGTGGAGAGCACATTGACTGCATGAGTAGACGTGATTATAGGTACAAACCCATTAGTGCGTTACCTCTTTAACAGCCTCCTCGTCAGGTCTTTGTAGGTCAGGGTCTTCCTCATCCAACACCTCCTTTGGTATTAGGTCAGTGTATTTGCTAAATATAACCTGCAGAAATAAAGGTCACATTAGCAGAAGCTATAGATCCAATGTACAATACATTACAATGGTTTTGGGCATTGAAGACTTACATGGATTACATGTCTACCCATTTTTGGCATCCTCAGATGCCCATTCACTAAATGCAGCAGATGGGCCTTTTGGTTCTTATCAGCTGCGAAAACCTGAATAAATGCTAGATGGAATAATATATTCAAAGTAAAGATTAGCCTGAGAATAATATGTAGTTTTTAATTATATTAGTTGCTTAACTATTGAAAACAATGTTATTGTCCATAAAGCAGTATTTCTCAATCCCAGTCCTGAGGGTACACTTAGAGGCCAGATTTTCAGGATTACCTTGGGTTAGAGCAGGTAAATAACCATGGTTACTGATCAGATGATGATTTCACCTGTGTTCTAGTTTAGATATCCTAAAAATCTGCCTTTTAGTGTGGCCTAAAGATGAGAATTGAGGGACACTTCCATAAAGCACTGGGTGCCGCCATGTTGAAACCTAGGTTCCCTCTTCTGCTGAGGAGTTAGAAACAGTTACAAATTGGTCAATGCAATGTGCAATCAATTACATGGAGGATTATAGCAGTGCTAAGCATAGCATCTACATTTCCACTTTTAACAGGAATTGGAAGGACTACAATGTTCAGAATAAAATTATAGGGGAAAAAAGGACGTTTATTGATTTATTTATTTTTTACTATATATACACAGTAATTAACCATTTTACATTACAATTAAAAGGGACATTGCACACTAAATTTTTCTTTGCATAAATGATGTGTAGATGATCCATTTATATAGCCCATCTGGGAGTGTTTTTGTAAAAATGTATAGTTTTGTTTATTTTTTTAAATAACATTGTGCTGATTTTCAGACTTGTAACCAAACCCCAAAGTTTTAGATCTCTACAGATTCCTGTGGCTCCTGTTTGTATAATCTCTCTTTTCATATGCGGGGGGGGGGGGGGGGGGGGGTGTCTGCTCTTCTCGTTTTCCCAGCCCCTTTTACTGGGTATCCCAGCCTAACCTCATCAACAGTGCTAAACTGGGAGCTTCTAAGTAAGTTTTTAAAAGGTTTTATACTGTAGTTTTAGATCAGTATCTGTGCATATTATTATTTATAGTAGTGTCTATTACACGCATTAATGTAATAATTGGTGTACACTGTCCCTTTAATGTATAGCCTGCAGGTGTTCCTTGATGGCCAGGGTTTCTAAGCCTTTGTTTACAGGCCACGATACAGGGCCCTATTCTCAGGTCTGGGGAGATTATCCAAAAAGTTTATAGTCTGAAATCCATCAATTTTAGAAAAGCAATTTTAGCTTGAGAGCGGTTTCTCTCACCATGAGGGTGTGAAGGAGACGCATACTTTACAATCTGCCCCATAGTGTTATATGCAAGTGGTAAACGCCATGCAGCAGGCAGGTATAAGCGACTTAGTGAGGTCAGAGGCACAGACACAAAGGAAAGGAGTGCTTAGCATGTATTTTAAACAGGTATGAATGAAAGTGAAACCAGGCTAAGCATTTACAGTATACTGAATGGGCAGCATAGTATTTAACAGATTTATTTAATTCACTGTACAATGTGATACCTTATTTTTACCTCTTATTGTCTGCAATTTAACCTTTGGGGTTTTCCATTTTTGAGAACTGGAAATAAACACTGCAGGCTTCACAAGGCTAACACAGCTACATATATGTTCCTACTTGGCCTCAGCAGAAGTGATAAGAATAAAAAACAATGAATTTTTCACAAACAGAATTAAGGTAGCGAGCCTTATCTACTCCAGTAACAAGTATAGATTGGCTTCTCAAAACAAGGCAAGTGGTGGTGGAAGTTAAAAGGACAGAAAGCACTTCATAATTACAATATTTTTCTGCAATCTTCCAATAGATTCTGGAAAAAAGACAGGACTTGATACCCGAATGCTAAAGAACTTGTTAGTGATGCAGCACATCTGTAAAAAGCTGACCAATATATCACACAAACATGATTCCTGTTACAGTGAGGATTAAAGCACATCTGTAACCATTCTCATCTTACATCAAGTAAATAATACACAGGGAGCGGAGACCTATGGACGGATAACAAGACGCTCTTCTAAAGGAAAAAGTCCACAATGTGTTGATATCTCCAAGTAGGACCATACTATCCAGAGAAACAGATTTCAATTGTAAAAATCCCACAACTGGAACCAGAAAGATAAAAAAATAAAAGGAATAGCTAATACCCTACAAAGAACATACTTAGTATAGTCAGTTCCATATAATTAAGGGTGAGAGAGAGAGTAAGAGAGGATATTTAGATTTAAAAAACAGAAAAAAAATTTGCATGACAAAGAGAAAATAGTACAGAAATTTAAAGAGGTAATCTCAAGTGAGAGGCTTCCAAATCAACATCATGGTATGAAAATATGACCAATACCTACATTTCTATAACCCATTCCCCTATTTGGCAACACCCAATGGCACTGGCAGAGGTATTACGAGTCTAAAATTTTGAAGAAAAGAGCAGCAGCACCACACTTTATAAACTTTTAACTGCTTTTAATGATGAAACATACAGGAAAGCAACAACGTTTCGGTCATCAACTGACCTTAATCATGTCTAAAGACAGAATTAATTAATATAGCTAGGTCTCACGTGTTCTGAGTGGGGTTAGGTGGAGTCCATAATGCCCTGAATAACTCATATGTATCTAGATTGCCTGAGCAAATAAAACAATATTGTTCTAGCAATAGGTTTGAGATGTGATTTCCTACTCAGTTTGCTGCAATATGTTCAAGTGATTTAGCATTTGGGTATCATGCGCCTTTAACACAAATCATAAGATAAAAGTCTGTAGGTCCTACACAGATATTTTATATAAAAGACAGTCTTGGATCAAGCAGGCAAGTATAATCACTTCTTCTATTTGGTAAAATAGAGATCAAAAAGAATATTCTGTAACCTGCAAGTGCTGAAAATCAAATAGCTGGTTTAAAGGGATATGAAACCCAATTTTTTTCTTTCATGATTCAGATAGAGCAGCCATTTTCTAATTTACTCCTATTATCAATTGTGCTTAGTTCTCTTGGTATCCTTTGTTAAAGAATAGTCTTAGGTGAGCTCAGGAGGGTGCATGTGTGCTTCGCCACCTGGCAACAGCGTTTGCAACTATGTATAACATTGCTATAAACTTTATTGAAAACACTACTGGCTAGATGGCGAAGGACATGTGCACGCTTCTGAGCTCACTCTTTAACAAAAGATACCAAGAGAACTAAGCAAAATTGATAATAGAAGTAAATTGGAAACTTGTTAAAAATTGCATGTCCAATCTGAAATATGAACGTTTAAAAGGGAAATGAAACCCACATTTTTATTTAATTATTCAGAGCTTGTGATTTCTAAACAACTTTACTTATATGATCAAATGTGTTTCATTCTCTTGGTATCCTTTGTTGAATGAGCAACAATGCACTACCTGGAGCTAGCTGTACACATCAGATGAGCCAATGGCAAGAGGCATATATGTGCAGAAACCAATCATAGGCTTGCTCCCAGTAATGCATTGCTGCTCCTGAGCCTACCTAGATATGGTTTCAAGTAAGGATACCAAGAGAATGAAGCAAATTACATAATAGAAGTAGACTGGGAAGTTGTTTAAAATCACATGATCTGTCTGAATCATGAGAAACATTTTGGGTTTCATGTCCCTTTAATTTTGACTTTTCTGTCCCTTTAATTTCTGTGAAATCATAAGTGGGGAGCGACATAGCATACTCTGTACGGTATAACCCAAAAATAACCCCCAAAGAGGGGTCCATGCACTGGCTGGAAATCTGAGTTTTCCCAGCTGACTCACAAAAGTCATAAAGCAGCAAAGTATTTGTGACATCCACATGACTATGGGTGGAAAGTCCCCTGAAGGCCACGGCCGCCACTTGTCTGCCTTGTCTAGGTTTCTCAGGCAGTTCTTGTTTTATCAAACAAGTCTACAAGATCAGTCCATTCACAAACTGTTCCATGTCTCTTTAATGTCCCCTCCAAAACAACTGACTAAAAGGACCTAGAGGTACTTTACATGTTTTAAACTATGTGGTAGTAACAACTCCTGTTACCATTTAGTTACCCTTACTCATGCACAGACACAATCTGCAATACTAATGAGCAGTAGTTTGAGCGTTTCTCAGGTGTCAACTTTGCTTGAAACTTAGCCACCAAGATCACGTAGAGGAACCAGCTATACAACCTTTTAGAATCCAAAGAAACTATATAAAACAACCCAAAATAAAATAGGAACCAGAAATATAGGAGCTATGGCTCCCTGGATTGTTCGAGCCTCGGCATAATGTGGGCACAGAAAATTCTGATAGAAGTGCTTTATGTTAGAATACTGAACCTGCAGCTGTAACTGGCCCACTTACCTTATCTTTTGACTGCCCTTGTCGTGCAATAGCATCGTATTTAATCTTGCCCTCTGCATCCACCTGCACCGCCAAGGAATTAGATACTCGCTTCTTCCGCCCCATGTCAAGAGGGTACTGCGCAACATGAATTTCAGGGAAGGCACCTCCATCGCCAAAGTCCTGCAAAGGAAGAAAGAATTATAGTATATGTTATGGAATATGTTAGCATCCTGCACGCTTGCTCTATAAGTAGGCTGACCATATTGCCGCTTTAAAAAGGGACACATATGAAAAATACATATGTCAGGGCTGTTTTCAGGGCTGTTTAAAGAAATGTCTTGTATAAGAACCCTGACATATGTATTTTTCATATATGTCCCTTCTTAAAGCGGCAATATGGTCAGCCTATCTATAAGGGAAAAGGAATCAGACAAAAGAAAATTTCCGTCATAATTTCACCACATATAAAGCATTCACAACACCTTATAGTGAAAACATTCCTTTATTTTAACAGCATAAAATACAAGCAATGTTTCCGTTGTTTCCACCCTTAATCATGCATGTTCAGAATATCTCAGACAAAAGAGTATTTTAACATGTTTAATTCTGCTCTTTGATATGGATGATAAAAAAAATAAAGCTATCAAATGTAAACATTTAGCCCAGTGCTCAGTATTAACTTATAAATTCCCAGAGTGCACGTTGCTAATGAGGTCTCTGCTCACCCCAATTTGGAAAGTACAAAAAAAAAGTTTTTTATAGCAACGGCAATTCTGCTTAAAAAGAACTAGTCCTTTATTAAAGGAACAGAAAACTCAATTTCTTTTTTAAGACACGATGAGTCCACGGATCATCTTAATTACTAATGGGATATTCACCTCCTGGTCAGCAGGAGGAGGCAAAAAGCACCACAGCAGAGCTGTTAAATAGCTCCTCCCTTCCCTCCCACCCCAGTCATTCTCTGCCTACGTTAGTGATAGGAAGAGGAAAAGTGAGGTGTTAGATTAGATTCTTCAATCAAGAGTTTATTATTTTTAAAGTAGTGCCATAGTGTGCTGCTTTGTCCTAGGGCAGGGGTCAGCAACCTTCGGCTCCCAGATGTTTTGTAACTACATTTCCCATGATGCTCAGATAGCCTAAAGAGTGTCTCAGCATCGTGGGAGCCGAAGGTTGCTGACCCCTGTCCTAGGGTGTAGCCGTAGTCCATATCAGTCTCTACAGTAGAGCTGTTGGTGGCTTTAGAGCAATGGGAACTTGTGGGACATAATTCTCACTGCACCTCCCATATATTTATGCTGCCCTAACCCTGAAAAATCTGAGGGATATTACTCAGTATTCTCTCCTCTTTCACAGGTCCATGTGAGGTATAGGACCTTGCAAACCTGGGAGCTGCCTTTGCTGTTGGGCAGTATATGAGGTAAGTGCTGCCTTTATTTCTGGGGACACAAAGAAGGAACTCAGAAGAAGTTGGGCACTTACTCTGTATGGATGGGATTTATAAAGAAGCCCTTAATGGCTATTTTTATTTTGCATAAATTCTCCCTGATACTTAGGAGATTATATGCGACAGCTAGCGTAGGCACTCTGTATTTATTTTGACTCACAGGGCATGACGATGGTGGTAGTCACATCTCCCTGCGGTTACTTAAAGAAACATGCCGACCGGAAGATGACTGTATTGATAGGCTTAGTTTCTGAGGCACTTTATCTAATCTCCCGGCATTTACTTAAACATGCCGACCGGGAGATGAATGTATTGATTAGCTTAGTTTCTGAGGCACTTTATGAAATCTCCCGGCGCTTTCATAAGAAACATGCCGACCGGGAGATTACTGTACTGACATCTCACTAGGCGGGTTTCATGCCGACCGGGAGATTACTGTACTGACATCTCACTAGGCGGGTTTAATTGTTTACCTGTTTATTATAAGGCTTAGTCTGAGGCACTTTATCTAATCTCATTAATTACTCTAATTACTGTACTGTCATCACCCTAGGCGGGCGTATTTATACTAATTAGTCTCTGAGGCGCTGTATCTAATCTCCCGGCGGTTTCATAAGAAACTTTCCGACCGGGAGATTACTGTGCTAATATCGCCCTAGGCGGGTGTGCTTTGGTGTTTTTACGTCTGGTTGACTATTGTCCTATTTAGTCTCTGGGGCACTTTATCTCATCTCCCGGCGGTTACATAAGAAAAGTGCCGACTGGGAGATTAGTTTTTTGTCAAGTCTGTTTGGTTTGTCTCTGAATTTGCATAGCGCCCCATAAAACAATATGGCGACTGGGAGAAGTCTGTTTTTGTTAACGCCCACGACGGCGGTCCTTAGGGGCTGGCGGTATTGCATATAGTGACTTTTTTCCCTTCTCTTCCGGAGCAGTTACTGGTCCTATACGCATCCTCATACTATATGCGTAATGAGACCGGAGACTGTTTTTTCCCTGTTGCGGATCATGAATGTGCTGCTCAGAGGGAGATGGTTTTTCTGTTCAATCAGGCACCTCAGCACTGCTAATTTTGATAAATTACAAAGCCTAACTAAGCTGTTCTGTCATTTTTACAACAATATATAATAAAAAAAAAAAAAAAAGTTACTTTTTAAAATTTAAAGTGACAGTAACGTTTTTGTATGGGTAGTGTTATTCAATGATTAAAGGATTCTTTGGGAGCTCTTTGTTTTCATGTCAAATCCAGAGTGGACCAAGAGGCTATGCAGAGAGAGTCTTTTGTGTTGTTACACAACGTTTAACCACCAACTCTTTTGCTATTCCTTAGGTATGTGAGGAATTTAATCCTTAGGAATAGTGTTTTGTTCTGAGACAACAGTTTTCAAAGAGGTTGTTATTCAGAATTTTTATTTCAATGTTTATTATATCCAATTTTCCCTTTTGAAGTCCCAAAATTTATTGCCATCACATGCAGTGCCCTGCGCTTCCTCTATAACTCATTTGAGTTAATTTATTAGACTTCACGCTTCTCATGTGTTTTGATGTGTTGTCTGCTTTCCCAATATTACAGGGAAAGCGTTTGAGTACAGACATTCAGCAAGTGAGTTCTCTAAAACAGTGCAATTCCTCTTGTTGATGCTGAAGTTGTATTTTTCAAGTTTAAGCCACGTCTCCTTTGTCTGTTACTCAAGGAGGTTTTAGCTACTTTGGACAGCGACTCCTCGGTTGTAGTTTAAAAAAAAAAAAAAAAAATTTGTACACCAGGGCTTATAATTACAATGACAGCCATTTGTGTGCATTGCTACCGTCACTAGTGCGGCAGCATATTAGTTGAGGTGTTGCCTGATGCTATCAGGACAGAAACTTCTTTGAGTGTTATCCAGGATAGGATAAACGCCCTAAAACTGGCTAATCCCTTTATTACGAATGCTTCCCTTCAAGTTAATCAAAGCTGGGAGCAAAGATTTTAGTTTCTCTATTCTAGCTCACAGAGCCTTATGGTTAAAGTCTTGGTCTGCGGATGTGTCCTCTAAGTCTAAACTTCTGTACTTTTATCAGATAGCTCAGCATGCTAAGTCACTGTGTGGCTAAGTTCTGTAGCAACCCAAGGGTTGCAGGTTCAGTCCCCTGCGAGGTCCACTCAACGTTTCATCCTTCTGAGGTCAACAGGATGAGCAGTGCCTTGAGACCCTTACGGGTGATTAGCCGTACTTTACAAGTACCCCATACATACATTAATAATTTTTAGCTATTCCTTACAAGGGGCAGACCTTGTTTGGACCTGGCCTGTCGGAGATTATCTCTGACATCACGGAAGGTAAGGGTCTCCTTCTCCCTCAGGATAAGGGAAAAGGACGACAGAGCAAATTTCGTTCCTTCCGAATCTACAAGGGAAATTCTTCCTCTACTGCCTCCAAAACAGGAAATTCTTCCTCTACTGCCTCCAAACAGGAACAGACTAAACCTGCATGGAGAGAACAATCCAAAAAGCCTGCTGTTGAATCAAGGACAGCATGAAGGGCATGCCCCCGATTCGGGACCGGATCTTGTAGGGGGCAGACTTTCCTTCATTCAGGCTTGGGTTCGAGAGGTTCAGGATTCCTGGACAATAGACATAGTGTCCCAGGGATTCAGGTTAGAGTTCAAAGGTTTTCCTCCCAGAAGCAGGTTTCTGTTTTCAGGATTGTCTGCAGTTCAGACAAAAAGAGAGGCGTTCTTACTCTGCGCAAGAGATTTTTCCAACCTGGGAGTGATCGTTCCTGTTCCGGTGTAAGAACATGGTTTGGGATTTCATTCCAATCTGTTAATGGTTCCCAAAAGGGACCTTCAAGACAGTTTTAGATCTCAAGAGTCTAAACAATTTTCTCAGAGTACCGTCCTTCAAGATGGAAACTATTCGTTCCAGTCTCCCTTTGATCCAAGAGGGTCAATTAATGACAACAGTGGATTTAAAGGACGCATTCCTGCATGTTCCCATTTACAGGGATCATCACATGTTCCTAAGGTTTGTTTTTCTGTACAAACAAGTCCAGTTTGTGGCCCTTTACTCGGTCTTGCCACAACTTCCAGAATTTTTACAAGGTTTCTGGGATTACTGTTTGCTGTGCTTCGGTTAAGCATGCTTAAGCAACGGAACGGAGATTATGCGGACTTGTCTCCTCGAATACTACTGGAGCAGGAGACAAGGGATTCTCTTCAATTGTGGTTGTCTCTACCGAGGAACCTGCCTTCGCAGACCATCTTGGGTGATTGTGACAACTGATGCCAGCCTTATAGGATAGGGAGCGGTCTGGGGCTCCTTAAAGGGCTCAGGGAGTTTGGACTCAGTCAGAGTCTGTTCTACCTATAAACATTCTGGAGCTGAGAGCGATCTTCAAGGCTCTTATGGCCTGGCCCCAGTTAGCCTCGGTCCAGTTTATCAGGTTCCAGTCGGACACTATACCTTCAGTGGCTTACATCTATCATCAGGAAGGAACGAGAAGTTCCTTAGCGATGATCAAGGTAACCAAAAATAATTCAGTGGGCAGAGGCCCATTCTTGTTGCCTGTCGGCGACCCACATCCCAGGGGTGGACAACTGGGAGGTGGACTTCCTGAGCAGGCAGACCATTCATCCGGGGGAGTGGGAACTCCAAGTGTTCTCCTGTCTGATTCTCAGGTGGGTTCAGCCGGAATTAGATCTCTTGGCATCCCGACATAATTCCAAGTTCCCGAGATACGGGTAGAGGTCCAGGGATTCCCAGGCGGAACTGTTAGATGCTTTGGCGGTTCTTTGGAACTTCTCTCTAGCATATCTATTTCCTCCGTTTGCGCTTCTTCCTCGAGTCATTGCTCGAATCAAGCAGGTGAGGGCAACTGTGATCCTCATCGCTCCTGCTTGGCCTCGCAGAAATTGGTATGCAGATCTGGTGAACATGTGATCTCTGCCGCCTTGGTGACTTCCGTTGAGGCAGGACCTTCTAATTCAAGGGCCATTCCTTCACCCACATCTAGTTTCTCTGAAGATGATTGCTTGGAGATTGAACGCTTAATGTTATCCAAGCGGGGTTTTTCTGACTCGGTCATAGAGACCATGATTCAGGCTTTTAAGCCTGTAATTAGAAAGATTTGCTATAAGATATGGCGTACATCTCTCTATTGGTGTGAATCCAAGAGCTACTCATGGAGTAGAGTTAGGATCCCTAGAATTTTGTCTTTTCTCCAAGAAGGTTTGGAGAAAGGATTATCGACTAGTTCCCTAAAGGGTCAAATCTGGGCCTTCTCCATTTTGTTTTTCCCACACATCTGGAGGATGTTCTAGATGTGCAATCATTTTGTCAGGCCATGGTCAGGATCAGGCCTGTGTTTACACCAGTTACTCCTCCATGGAGTCTGAATTTAATTCTTAAGTTCTTCAAGGGGCTCAGTTTGAGCCTATGCATTCCTTAGATATTAAGTTGTTATCTTGGAAAGATTTCCTGTTGCGATTTCCTGCTCGTAGAGTATCAGAGCTTTCGGCATTACAGTATGAGTCTCCTTATCTTATTTTTCATTCAGATAAGGTAGTTTTATGTACTAAAATTAGGATTTCTTCCTAAAGTTGTTTCTGATCGGAACATTAATCAGGTAATTGTTGTTCCTTCCTTGTGTCCTAATCCTTCTTCTCAAAAGGGAAGACTTCTGCACAATTTGGACGTGGTCCGTGAGTTAAAGTTTTACCTGCAAGCGATTAAGGACTTTCGTCAGTCTTCTTATTTGTTTGTATTTTTCTCAGGAAAATGTAAGGGACATAAAGTTATGAGTACTTTTCTTTCTCTTCGGGTGAAGAGTATCATACGTTTTGCATATGAGATTGCTGGTCAGCAGCCTCCACAGATACGGCTCATTCCACGAGGGTTGTTGCTTCCTCATGGGCGTCCAAACATGAAGCTTCTGTGGAACAGATTTGCAAGGCTGCAACTTGGTCCTCTCTTCACACTTTTTCAAAGTTCTACAAATTTGGCAATTTTGGGAGAAAGGTTCTTCAAGCAGTGGTGTCATCAGTTTAGGTTCCCTGGCTTGTCCCTTCCTTATCTGTGTGCTTGGGTATTGAATCCCATTAGTAATTAAGATGATCCGCGGACTCATCGTGTCTAAAAACAGAAAAGAAAATTTATGCTTACCTGATAAATTTATTTCTTCTTTGACACGATGAGTCCACGGCCCGCCCTGTTCTTATGACAGGTTGTGAGCTATTGTAAACTTCAGACACCTCTGCACCTTGGCTTTTCCTTTCTCTTCCTAACTTCGGTCTAATGACTGGAGTGGGAGGGAAGGGAGGAGCTATTTAACAGCTCTGCTGTGGTGCTCTTTGCCTACTCCTGCTAACCGGGAGGTGAATATCCTATTAGTAATTAAGATGATCCGTGGACTCATCGTGTCAAAAAAGAAATAAATTTATCAGCTAAGCATAAATTTTCTTTTATGATTCAGATAGAGCAGTGATGGGGAACCTTCGCCCTCCAGATGTTTCAGAGCTACATTTCCCATGATGCTCAACTGGATTTCAGAATGCCCAAGCATCATGGGTAATGTAGTTCTGAAACATCAGGAGGGGCAAGGTTCCCCATCCCTGTTATAGATTATACAATTTTTTTTTTTTTAAACTTTATTTATATTATCACATTTGTTTATTTCTCTTGGTTTCCTTTGTTAAAGGAGCAGCAAAGCACCACTGGAAGCTAGTTTAACACATCTGATCAGTTTCATTTTTACTGTCCCTTTAAGGTTTAACCCCTTAATGACCAAGGACGTACCCTATACGTCCTCAGGGTTTTCAAGTGCTGGAAGCGATAGTGATCACTTTCAGCCGCTTTTAGGGTATTGCAGTGATGCCTCGATTATGAGGCATCCTGCAATACCCTTTCTTCAGCATCCGATGCAGAGAGCGCCAATGGTGGGAACCATTGCAGGAAGGCGGCCCATCGCTGGGAACTTCCGGCCGGTGGGGGATCTCATTTGCTGGAGCGGCGCGGGCACGACCACTTAACAAGAAGTGGTAGGGGGGAATAATGTTGGGAAAGGGATCTGGGAGGGGGGTAGGGTATTGAGGAGGGGGGGGTGCAGCTACACTACAGAAAAAGTTTGACAGATATTAAAAAAAAAAAGGGGCAATTTTTATTGAAAAGTGGGTAGTGGCAGACAACTGCCAGTACCCAAAATGGCGGCAAATAGTGAGAGGGGGAAGGGAATTAAATAACAAAACGAACAAAAACCTTTTATTTTTTATACTAGCAGACTTTCTGTCAGTACTAAAGATAGCGGTGACAATAGTGAGGAGGTGAAGGGAAGAGATCTGTTTGAGAGGGGTCAGGGAGGGATCAGGGGGTGGGAGACTGATCTTTACACTAAAGCTAAAATTAACCCTTCACGCTCCCTAATTAACAACTTCACTGCTGGGCATAATACAAAATTACCAAAAGGCAATGCCAAAGCCTTATATGTCTGCTATTTCTGAATAAAGGGGATCCCAGAGAATCATTTGCATCCATTTGTGCCATAATTGCACAAGCTGTTTGTAAATAATTTCAGTAAGAAACCTAAAGTTTGTGAAAAAGTGAACAATTTTTTTATTTGATCGCATTTGTCGGTGAAATGGTGGCATGAAATATACCAAAATAGACCTAGATCAATACTTTGGGTTGTCTACTAAACTAAAGCTAACATTAACCCTACAAGCTCCCTAATTAACCCCTTTACTGCTGGGCATAATACAGGTGTGGTGCGCAGCGGCATTAAGCAGCCTTCTAATTACCAAAAAGTAATGCCAAAGCCCTAAAATGTCTGCTATTTCTGAACAAAGGGGATCCCAGAAAAGCATTTACAACCATTTATGCCATAATTGTGCACAAGCTATTTGTAAATAATTTCAGTGAGAAACCTAAAGTTTGTGAAAAAGTTAGTAACAAAAAAAAAAAACTTTTTTTATTTTATTTGCATTTGGCAGTGAAAAGATGGCATGAAATACCAAAAATGCGCATAGATCAATACTTTGGGTTGTCTACTAAAAAAAAATATAAATATATATATATATATATATATATATATATATATATATATATATCAATCAAATATGAGCAGCTAAGATGACAGCAGTTGTTGTGTTTTCATTGGGTCTGCGGCATGACGCATTACGTGTCGCTTCTGGGAGACAGACCGATAGTGCTGCCCTGATTTACACGCTGTGGGCATAGCGGCTGTTAAAATTTACATCAAAAGAGGTATGCACCTACTAGTTTATACTTATGTCTAGCTATATCAGCATGTACTGTTACACATTCCCCTGTCGTTGAAATAAGCGCATATATATGTCAGTATATAGATGGTCTTGCGGGTTGCGCAGTGTATCCTATGTTTAACATCTAGTATCCCATGTAGGTCTTGTGTAAAACTTGATTTACTGTAATTGAGTAGTTTTTCAAAACTGAAATATGCATTATGTGTGTATAATCGTATTTAGGAGAATTGTTATGATACTTTTCATGGTCTCTTGCCTGTCTATTGGGTGAGTGGTGTGGGTGTATATTGTTTGTATGGTTGCTATGACAACCTTTGGCAGTTTTTTTCAGTGTTTGGGGGTGGGTCTTATGTTTCATTGGTGTTTGCTTGTATAAATGAATGCATTCTTTATGTGTTCGCTGTCTGGGAAGGGGATTCGGTCCCCGAAACGTCACAAATAAAACGTTATATGTAAAGGACCAGAGAGTGCGGCCTTTCATTCATTATTATATATATATATATATATATATATATATATATATATATATATATATATATATATATATATATATATATATATATATATATATATATATATATATATATATATATATACACACACACGTAAGAGGTTATTCAGGGATTCCTGACAGATATTAGTGTTAAAATGTAACATGCAAATTTTGAAAAAAAAAAAAAAAGGTTTGGAAATAGCAAAGTGTTACTTGTACTTATTGCCCTATAACTTGCAAAAAAACAAATTATGCTTACCACGGCTTCATTCCTTACAAATTATGCTTACCACGGCTTCATTCCTTATTTCCTCGGAAATACCGAACCTGGCCACCAGGAGGAGGCTAAGACACCCCAGCCAAAGGCTTAATTACCTCACACACTCCCCTTATCCCCCAGTCATTCTGCCGAGGGAACAAGGAACACTAGGAGAAATATCAGGGTATAAATGGTGCCAGAAGAACAAAACAAAAATGTAGGTCCGCCCAACGGAGAAAACGGGTGGAGGCCGTGGACTCTCCTCATACTCAAGAAAAGGAAATTATCTGGTAAGCATAATGTTTTCCTTCTTAATATGAGACGAGTCCACGGCTTCATTCCTTACTTGTGGGAAACATATACCTAAGCTCTAGAGGACACAATGAAACGGGAGGGTAAAAAGAGGCGGACCCTATTCTGAGGGCACCACAGGCTGTAAAAGCTTTCTCCCAAAAGCTGCTTCAGCCGAAGCAAAAACGTCAAATTTGTAACATTTTGAAAAGGTATGTAAGTAGGACCAGGTAGTTGCCCTACAAATCTGATCCATAGAGGCCTCGTTCTTAAAGGCCCAAGAAGAAGCCACAGCTCTAGTTGAATGAGCCTTAATCCTCTGAGGAGGAGGCTTATGTCCCGCTGTATGCTAAACGAATAATGATCCTCAACCAAAAAGATAAGGAAGCGGAAGAGGCCTTCTACCCCCTACGTTTCTATCTAAACTCCTTAGTAGCTTGAAGATAGAACTTCAAGGCCCGAACCACATCCAAATTATGAAGTAACCGCTCCTTCAAAGAAGGGTTAGGACACAAGGAAGGAACAACAATCTCCTGATTGATGTTGCGATCTGAAACAACCTTAGGAAGAAAACCAAACCCAGTATGAAGAACAGTCTTATCATGGAATACTAGGTAAGGGGGCTCACATTGCAAGGCAGCCATCTCAGATACTCTGCGTGCCGAAGCAATAGCCAGTAAAAAGAGAACCTTCCAAGATAGTAATTTAGTGTCAAGGCCGTGCATAGGTTCAAACGGAGCCCTCTGCAAAACCTTTAGAACAAGATGAAGAGCGCTAGATCGAAACATAGGCCTGATTCTAGTCAGAGCCTGAACAAAGGACTGGACGTCTGGAAGCTCAGCGAGCCTCTTGTGCAGTAAAAAAACAGATAGGGGTGAAATCTGTCCCTTAAGGGAGCTAGCCGAAAGGCCCTTCTCCAGACCATCCTGGAGAAAGGAAAGAATCCTGGAAACCCTGACCTTATGCCAGGGAAATCCACGCTCTTCAAACCAGAATAAGTAGGTCCTCCACACCTTATGATAGATGCGACGAGTAACCGGCTTACAAGCTTGAATGAGTGTATCAATAACTCTCACAGAAAAACCTCTTTTGGCTAGGACTAAGCATTCAATCCCCACGCAGTCAGCCTCAGATAATCTAGATTTTGATTAACAAAAAAGACCTTGTTCCAGCACATCCCTGCAACAAGGTAACCTCCATAGAAGAGATGAGGACATCCCCACCAGCAGTGTTCCCTCTAAGGACAGTTTTGTGTGCAGCCCAGCAGTGAAACAGTTAACAAGAGAACCATACCTTTCCATCTGAATTGTGCAGTGCTTGCTAATTGCAGGGTGTGGTTACCTAATTAACTGTTTCACTGCTGGGCCGCACACAAAACTGGCCTTAGAGGGAACACTGCCCACCAGATCTGCGAACCACATCCTCCGAGGCCACGATTGAGCAATTAGAATCACTGATGCACGCTCCTGCTTGATGCGGGCCACCACACGAGGTAGAAGGGGTAATGGCGCCTGAGGATCCCTGGACCACGACCCATATGTGGGTAGCTTGGAATTGAGCCGGGACGCCATGAGATCTATCTCCGGTGTCCACCATCTGCTGCAAATCTCCACAAACCCCTTGGGATGCAGAGACCATTCCCCCGGATCAAAAGATTGTCTGCTGAGGAAATCCGCTTTTCATTTGTCCACACCCGGAATGTGGATCGCTGACAGCGAGCAGTTGTGGGCCTCTGCCCATTCCAGAATCCGAGATACTTCCCTCATTGCTAAGGAGCTCCTCGTTCCCCCCTGATGGTTGATGTAAGCCACAGAGGTTATGTTGTCCGATTGGAATCTGATAAACTTGGTCGAACCCAGAAGGGGCTAAGCCTTCAGAGCATTGAAGATTGCTCGAAGCTCCAAGATGTTGATCAAGAGGAGGGATTCCTCGAGTCCACAGGCCCTGTGCCTTCCTGGCACCCCAAACAACTCCCCATCCTGTGAGACTCGCGTCCGTAGTCACAATCTCCCAGGATGGTCTCAAGGAGGACGTCCCTTGGGACAGGTGATCTGAACAGAGCCACTAGTAGAGCGATTTTCTCGACTGGCTGTCCAGAGAAATCTGTTAAGACAGATCTGAATGATTGCCGTTCCACTGTCTCAGCATGCACAGCTGAAGAGGTCTGAGATGGAATCTGGCAAAAGGGATGATGTCCATGCAGGACACCATGAGTCCAATTACCTCCATACACCGAGCCACAGATGGCCTGAAGGAGATCTGAAGGGCAAGACAATTGGAAGTCAGCTTGTAAAGTCTCTGGTCTGTAAGAAATATCCTCATGGATATGGAGTCTATTATCGTACCCAGGAACTCCACCCTGGTACTGAGAATAAGAGAAATCTTTTCTATGTTTATCTTCCATCCATAAGATCGAAGAAGAGAAAGAAGGGCTTTCGAATGGTCCTCTGCGAGACGACAGGACGGTGCTTGAACCAAAATATCATCTAAGTACGGCGCCACTGCAATCCCTCTGGTTCTGGCCACTGCGAGCAGAGCCTCTAGAACCTTCGTAGAAACTCTTAGAGCAGTAGCTAGACCAAACGGAAGTGCAATAAACTGGAAGTGCTGGTCATGAAACGCAAATCTTAGGAACTTGAAGTGTTCCTTGTGTATAGGGACGTGAAGGTAGGTATCCTTCAGGTCCATCTTGGTCATGAATTGTCTTTCCTGGACTACAGGAAGAATGGACCTTATTGTCTTTATCTTGAACGAGGAGACAGCCAGGAATTTGTTTAAGCACTTTAGGTCCAGAATTGGGTAAAAAGTACCCTCCTTCTTTGGTACCACAAAAAAGGTTTGAGTAGTATCCCAGACCTCTCTCTGCTGGAGGTACTGGTACAATGACCCCCAGGGAGGAGAGATCCCTCACACACCCTAAAAAAGCTTCTCTCTTTTCTGGCCTTGAAGACAGGTTTGATAAGAGGAATCTGCCCCTGGGAGGATGAGACTTGAAACCTATCCTGTATCCCTGAACGATGACCTCCAGTACCCAGGGGTCATGCACGCCCCTAAACCAAGCTTCCAAAAATAGATAGTCTGCCCCCTACCAGATCCAAGGCCGGATCGGGAGCCGCCCCTTCATGCTGACTTCGACTCGGCGGGCTTCTTGTTCTGCTTGGATTTATTCCAAGGCTGAGGTTTCCAAGTTCCCATGGACTGCTCAGTCTTCGTAGAGAGCTGCTGACGTTGGCATTTGTCGAAAGGAGTGAAAATTAGGACCTTGTCCCTTAGGTTTGTTGTTCTTATCATGCAGTAAAAAGGCCTGGACCAAAGAGAATTTTACCCTTAAATGGAAGGTAAAGAAGTCTAGACTTTAAAGTTATGTCCGCAGACCAAGACTTCAGCCAGAGTGCCCTACGGGCTAGCACAGAAAAACCTGAGGCCTTGGCATTCAGGCGAATAATCTGCATCACAAATAAAAGAATTGGCCACTCTTAAGGCCTTAATTCTTTCCTAGATCGCGTTGAGGGGACCGTCCACCTTGATCAATTCACATAAGGAGTCGCACCAGTAGGTCGCCGCTCCAGCAACCGCAGCAACAGCCTATGCCGGTTGAAACAAAAACCCTGTATATTGAAACATCTTTCTTAACAGAGTTTCCAGCTTCTTATCCATGGGCTCCTTAAATGACGAACTATCCTCAAGAGGGATAGCAGTGCACTTGGCAAGCGTGGAGATATCGCCATCCATCTTAGGAACGGAACCCCACAACTCTAATTGAGAGTCCAGAACCGGGAATAATTTTTTAAAAGAAGGGGAAAAGAACCAAGTCTTTCCCATTCATTCTTAATAATGTTCGCCATCTTAACGGGAACCGGGAAAGTCCTCGTAGACCTTATCTAATTTAGGAATACAGGGTTCCTCAGGTAATTTAGGTTCTGGAACCTCTAAAGTAGCCAACACTTCCTTTAGTATAAAAGCGTAAGTGTTCAATCCTAAATCTAAAGTTTTGTTCCTCCGCAGCTGGAGGTTTAGAGGCAGCAGATTCCGACCCAGAAAGAACATCCTCCAAAGTATCAGAGGTGTCTTCATCAGCGGATAATCTAGTATCCGATAAATCCAATAAGCTAGTAGATGACCCCTGGGAAGGATAGCCATATTTAACCTTTGCGCTTAGCAGGGCGAGGTAAAGCACTACATGCCGAGACACTGCCGTCTATAACCGTTCAGTAAAGTCTGGCGGTAAAAGGGCCCCTCCACATGGAAGGCTCAGTAATACTAAACATATTAGCTTTCTTAGATAAAATTACTTTATCAAGGCATGTGGAACATAAATGAGCAGACGGGTACACCGCGGCCTCCTCACAATATAGACAGGCATTAGATTTAGGTAGAGAAGGAGTACCCTCTAACGCATCAGAGTCCTCCATAGCTTGCGCTTATAAAAAAGGACAATAGACAAAAGATAAATGGCACTTTTATATCCACCAATGGCTGGAGCACTCACCACCTCCTATGACCCAGGCCCAAGAGAGAAACCCCTTTATCTCCTGAAAACCGCACAATCAGGAAGAATCAGCGTGACCACACCCGGTCACGTGCGCCATGCAGGACAGCTCCTGCTATAGCTAAAAGGGCGCCAAACCTGCTATAGCTAAAAGCACGCCAAACCTAAAAGGCTACGCAGCTTAAACCTGTACGTTCCAACATCTGCCTGAGCCACATCTCTCACATGTCACAGCATAATCACAATATGTACATTATGTGAAATTATTCCCCCTGTTCAATAATCCCCATCCGGAGATATTTAGCCTGACTCCATACAGATAAAAGGAGCCACACTGTGACCCTGACTTCTTGCATTATCATATGTGTATAAATAATGAAATGATCTTACCGGAATCTATGCCATGGAACAGAACACAGCATCTCAAGTTTGACAGTCTTGTAGCATCGCTCCTGACATGGACTTGAGTGAAAAAAGCAGGCAGTGAAACTCGTCAACACTGATTGCTTAGGAGCTGTTAATACGAGTCTGAATGGGTTCGCAGAAAGACACTACCTGCATCTCCAACTAACTTACTACTTAAAACTCCAGCCCTATTCTGAAGGGTAGATACCCTCCATAAGGAACTACTCCATATCTTTTGACACTTCTCTGCCAACCTCCTGTGACGAAAGGCAAAGAATGACTGGGGGATGAGGGGAGGGGGGGAGGTAGCCAAGTCTTTGGCTGGGGTGTCTTTGCCTCCTCCTGGTGGCCAGGTTCAGTATTTCCCACAAGTAAGGAATGAAGCAGTTGGACTCTCCTCATATTAAGAAAGAAAAGCAAAGAACGTGTAAACATTGGGTATTTCTAAACTGAGGGCAACATTTAGAAACTATTTAGCATGGGTGTTTTTTGGTGGTTGTAGATGTGTAACAGATTTTGGGGGTCAAAGTTAGAAAAAGTGTGTTCTTTTCCCCATCATATTTTATAAAAAAAAAATTATAATAAATTATAATATATGAAGAAAATAATGGTATCTTTAGAAAGTCCATTTCATGGCGAGAAAAATGGTATATAATGTGTGGGTACAGTAAATGAGCAAGAGGAAATTTACAGCTTAACGCACACACAGCAGAAATGTAATAATAGCCCTGGTCCCACACGGTAAGAAAATTGAAAAGTGCTGTGGTCACTAAAGGGTTAATACATTACACCTTAATAAAGTGCTGTTACTATTCAGTTTTTGTCCCCTTTAAGGTTCTCACCTCACAAAAAAAAACAACTTATAGGTACATATGCATAAAATACAAACCTCAAGTGACCTGGCCACCCAGCCACTCCTATGCCCATAAAGAGGTGGTTCACGCCGTGATGCTACCAACGCTGTCTGTCGAGATTTCTGAGCTCTTATCTTCTCTTCAGCTTCCAGCTGATCTTGTGACAGCTGCGTGGGAGCTGGCAAAAAACTGATAAGAAAAAAGCACACGGTTAATAGGCAGTGCCCAGATTTAGTCTAAAACGCCACGGTTGGCGATTCTAAATAATATGAACATTAAACAGAAAATAAAGTTATAGTTATGACAGGATGGTCTACCTTTAACTACAAATACTCTGCACTTAAAGACTTAATTGGTGTAATACTTTTTAAAAAAACATTTTAATACGGTTTTACAGCTGGCATACAGAGACACAAGAGGAGCATAGGTTGCTACCTGCCGATTCATGTGGAGCTGAATTTGGGATGAGAAGTATACCAAGACTTTTTAACAAGGCATTTAATCTCTTGTAAGTGCAATAGATTGTGTGCACTAATAAAGCTATAAACGATTTAACCTTGAATCTGGGATGAGCTTTGTGTTCTTATCTTTTCAGTATAGTTATAAGTTATTGCATATAATTGTAATCAGTCTAGTCAATGAAACCATGAAAATAACTCACCAGCCAACTATTTTACAAATACAAATACATTTTAAAAAAAGCTTTTCTGGTATGTCAGTTAGGAACTCATTTCATCCCAGAGAACGACATACAGAATACTTCTGAGAAAGTGACAAAAAGTACTGTAAAACCAAAACTAGACAAACCCAGGAAGCCACTGGCGCCTAACTTTTTCAGTTACTCTACATACATCTATATACAAATACCACTGGCTCCTAACTTTTTCAGTTACTCTACATACATCTATATACAAATACCACTGGCGCCTAACTTTTTCAGTTACTCTAACATACATCTATATACAAATACCACTGGCTCCTAACTTTTTCAGTTACTCTACATACATCTATATACAAATACCACTGGCGCCTAACTTTTTCAGTTACTCTAACATACATCTATATACAAATACCACTGGCTCCTAACTTTTTCAGTTACTCTACATACATCTATATACAAATACCACTGGCGCCTAACTTTTTCAGTTACTCTAACATACATCTATATACAAATACCACTGGCTCCTAACTTTTTCAGTTACTCTACATACATCTATATACAAATACCACTGGCTCCTAACTTTTTTAGTTACTCTACATACATCTATATACAAATACCACTGGCTCCTAACTTTTTCAGTTACTCTACATACATCTATATACAAATACCACTGGCGCCTAACTTTTTCAGTTACTCTACATACATCTATATACAAATACCACTGGCTCCTAACTTTTTCAGTTACTCTACATACATCTATATACAAATACCACTGGCTCCTAACTTTTTCAGTTACTCTAACATACATCTATATACAAATACCACTGGCTCCTAACTTTTTCAGTTACTCTAACATACATCTATATACAAATACCACTGGCTCCTAACTTTTTCAGTTACTCTACATACATCTATATACAAATACCACTGGTGCCTAACTTTTTCAGTTACTCTAACATACATCTATATACAAATACCACTGGCTCCTAACTTTTTCAGTTACTCTAACATACATCTATATACAAATACCACTGGTGCCTAACTTTTTCAGTTACTCTACATACATCTATATACAAATACCACTGGCTCCTAACTTTTTCAGTTACTCTACATACATCTATATACAAATACCACTGGCTCCTAACTTTTTCAGTTACTCTAACATACATCTATATACAAATACCACTGGCTCCTAACTTTTTCAGTTACTCTACATACATCTATATACAAATACCACTGGCTCCTAACTTTTTCAGTTACTCTACATACATCTATATACAAATACCACTGGCTCCTAACTTTTTCAGTTACTCTACATACATCTATATACAAATACCACTGGCTCCTAAAACAAAGTTTGGCTCCTAAATTTTAAACAGATTTGTTAACCCCTGCGCTATACTACAATATAATGCGGTTATGCTTTTTTTTTTTTTACTCTGAGATGCTATTTAGACAGCTACTTATTGATATGCACACAGCATGCACTTTCTAGGCAATTAAAAGGGACATTACGGTAAAAATTTAAATGCACATAGAATAGAAACATATTTGCAATATACTTGTATTGTCAAAAATGCTTTTAGTAAAAGTTATAACTGTTTTAGTGTTAACATTTTTCTCTGCACGTGCACGTGAAGCATAGCTAGATATTGCCACAGCACCCACATTTTAAATAATGCAGCTGCTCAGAGCATCAGTGGGGCTTGTATCATGTCAGCAATTAACACATGGAGTCATTAACAGATGGCACAAGCACCTTAGGCTCTCTGAGCAAGTGCTGATTAAAATGCTGGTACACGGTGCATACTTAAATACAATTTTGAAACAGCTATAACTTATTAGAAGCATTTTTTGCCAATACATGCATATTTAAAAAATGCTTCTGTTCAATACCGAAATGCACCCATGTGATTTCCAATTTTGGCTGGAATATCCCTTTAAGTACATGTAAAGTGATGGTAAACACCACACGTGTACAATTGAGTAATTACTCTTCATACATCTAAACATGTAAAGCGCATCAACTATTTTTTTTTGTACTTACTTTAGTTTTATATTTATTCTTTCTAATGATTGTATATCACATCTTAGCTCCTCCCAACAAAATGTTACTTCAAGCACCGAACGGACGTGCATAGCGGTCCCACCCACTCTAAACGCAGACACTCTGCGCGCTCCTGACACAGCTCTTTCATAGCATGTGCAAGGCTCTAATGCTCTAGATCAGGGGTGGGCAGACTTTTGTAATTCAAAGGCTACCTCTAATTTTATTCCAAGTGACATGGTCACCTAACAAAAAAAAAAAAAAAACCCACCAGTCGCTGGCTGCAAATTTTATTTTGTCACAAATAGGACCTGCTGGCTGAAAAAACACAATTTATGGTTACCTGATAAATTTATTTCTCTTGTGGTGTATCCAGTCCACGGATCATCCATTACTTGTGGGATATTCTCATTCCCAACAGGAAGTTGCAAGAGGAAACCCACAGCAGAGCTGCAATATAGCTCCTCCCCTAACTGTCATAGCCAGTCATTCGACCGAAAACAAGCCGAGAAAGGAGGAACCATAGGGTGCAGTGGTTACTGTAGTTTAAATTTAAAAATTACCTGCCTTAAAATGACAGGGCGGGCCGTGGACTGGATACACCACAAGAGAAATAAATTTATCAGGTAAGCATAAATTGTGTTTTCTCTTGTAAGGTGTATCCAGTCCATGGATCATCCATTACTTGTGGGATACCAATACCAAAGCTAAAGTACACGGATGAAGGGAGGGACAAGGCAGGAACTTAAATGGAAGGAAACACTGCCTGTAAAACCTCTCTCCCAAATATAGCCTCCGAAGAAGCAAAAGTATCAAATTTGCAAAATTTTGAAAACGTATGAAGCGAAGACCAAGTCGCCGCCTTGCAAATCTGTTCAAAAGAAGCCTCATTTTTAAAGGACCAAGTGGAAGCCACAGCTCTAGTGGAATGAGCTGTAATCCTTTCAGGAGGCTGCTGTCCAGCAGTCTCATAGGCTAAGCGGATTATGCTTCTTAGCCAAAAAGGAGAGGTTGCCGAAGCCTTTTGATCTCTCCTCTGTCCAGAGAAGACAACAAACCAAGCAGATGTTTGACGAAAATCTTTAGTAGCTTGTAAGTAAAAACTTTAAAGCACGGACCATGTCCAGATTGTGAAACACAAGGATGGAACAACAATCTCTTTATTGATATTCTTGTTAGATACCACCTTAGGTAAAAACCCAGATTTGGTACGCAGGACTACCTTATCCGTATGAAAAATCAGATAAGGAGAATCACATTGTAAGGCAGATAACTCGGAGACTCTACGAGCCGAGGAAATAGCTACCAAAAAAAGGACTTTCCAAGATAAAAGTTTGATATCTATGGAATGAAGTGGTTCAAACGGAACTTCTTGAAGAACCTTAAGAACCAAGTTTAAGCTCCATGGTGGAGCAACCGGTTTAAACACAGGCTTGATTCTAACTAAAGCCTGACAAAATGCCTGAACGTCTGGAACATCTGCCAGACGCTTAACTAGCTGACAATCCTTTTTCCAAACCTTCTTGGAGAAAAGATAATATCCTAGGAATCCTGACCTTACTCCATGAGTAACCCTTGGATTCACACCAATAAAGATATCTACGCCATACCTTATGGTAAATTTTCCTGGTGACAGGCTTTCGTGCCCGTATTAAGGTATCAATAACTGACTCGGAGAAGCCACGCTTTGATAAAATCAAGCGTTCAATCTCTAGGCAGTCAGCCACAAAGAAATTAGATTTGGATGGTTGGAAGGACCCTGAAGTAGAAGGTCCTGTCTCAGAGGCAGAGACCATGGTGGAAAGGATGACATGGCCACTAGATCTGCATACCAGGTCCTGCGTGGCCACGCAGGTGCTATCAGAATCACAGATGCTCTCTCCTGCTTGATCTTGGCAATCAGTCGAGGGAGCAGAGGAAACGGTGGAAACACATAAGCCAGGTTGAAAGACCAGGGCGCTGCAAGAGCATCTATCAGTGTCGCCTTGGGATCCCTGGACCTGGATCCGTAACACGGAAGCTTGGCGTTCTGGCGAGACGCCATGAGATCCAGTTCTGGTTTGCCCCAATGATGAATCAGTTGTGCAAATACCTCCGGATGGAGTTCCCACTCTCCAGGATGAAAAGTCTGACTTAGAAAATCCACCTCCCAGTGCTCTACACCTGGGATACGGATAGCTGATAGGTGGGAAGAGTGAATCTCTGCCCAGCGAATTATTTTTGAACTTCTAACATCTCTAGGGAACTTCTTGTTCCCCCTTGATGGTTGATGTAAGCTAGTCGTGATGTTGTCCGACTGAAATCTGATGTACCTCAGAGTTGCTAACTGAGGCCAAGCCTGAAGAGCCTTGAATATCGCTCTTAGTTCCAGAATATTTATTGGAAGGAGAGACTCCTCCTGAGTCCACAATCCCTGAGCCTTCAGGGAGTTCGAGACTGCACCCCAACCTAGAAGGCTGGCATTTGTTGTTACAATTGTCCAATCTGGCCTGCGAAAGGTCATACCTTTGGACAGATGGACCCGAGATAGCTACCAGGGAAAATAATCCCTGGTCTCTTGGTCCAGATTCAGTTGAGGGGACAAATCTGTGTAATCCCCGCTCCACTGACTGAGCATGCATAGTTGCAGCTACCATTAAGCCGATTACTTCCATACACTGAGCCACCGAAGGGCGCGGAATGGAATGAAGAAACCGGCAGGAATTTAGAAGCCTTGATAACCTGGACTCCGTCAGGTGAATTTTCATTTCTATAGAATCTATCAGAGTCCCTAGAAAGGAAACTCTTGTGAGTGGAGATAGAGAACTCTTTTCCTCGTTCACTTTCCACCCATGCGACCTCATAAATGCCAGTACTACGTCCGTATGAGACTTGGCAATTTGGAAGTTTGACGCCTGTATCAGGATGTCGTCTAAATAAGGGGCTACTGCTATGCCCCGCGGCCTTAGGACCGCCATAAGCGACCCTAGAACCTTTGTAAAGAATCTTGGGGCTGTAGCTAATCCAAAGGGAAGAGCTACAACTGGTAATGCCTGTCTTGAAAGGCAAACCTTGGAAACAGATGATGATCTTTGTGTATTAGAATGTGAAGATAAGCATCCTTTAGATCCACTGTAGTCATATATTGACCCTCCTGGATCAGTGGTAGGATGGTACGAATAGTTTCAATCTTGAACGAAGGAACTTTGAGGAATTTGTTTAAGATCTTTAGATCCAAAATTGGTCTGAAGGTTCCCTCTTTTTTGAGAACCACAAACAGATTTGAGTAAAAACCCTGTTCCTGTTCACTGCCATAACTAGGAGGTCTCGTACACAGTGTAAGAATGCCTCTCTCTTTATCTGGTGTGCAGATAATTGTGAAAGGTGAAATCTCCCTTTTGGGGGGGAAGCTTTGAAGTCCAGAAGATATCCCTGGGATATAGTTTCCAACGCCCAGGGATCCTGAACATCTCTTGCCCACGCCTGGGCGAAGAGTGAAAGTCTGCCCCCTACTAGATGCGTTACCGGATAGGGAGCCGTCCCTTCATGCTGTCTTAGAGGCAGCAGCAGGCTTTTTTGACCTGCTTACCTTTTTTCCATGTCTGGTTTGGTCTCCAGACCGTCTTAGATTGAGCAAAAGTTCCCTCTTGTTTATTATTAGAGGAAGTTGATGCCGCACCTGCCTTGAAGTTTTGAAAGGCACGAAAATTAGACTGTTTGGCCCTAGATTTGGACCTGTCCTGAGGAAGGGCATGACTTTTTCCTCCAGTGATATCAGCAATAATCTCCTTCAAACCAGGCCCGAATAGGGTCTGCCCCTTGAAGGGAGTGTTAAGTAGCTTAGATTTTGAAGTCACGTCAGCTGACCATGATTTAAGCCATAGCGCTCTGCGCGCCTGTATAGCAAAACCAGAATTCTTAGCCGTTAGTTTGGTCAAATGAAAAATGGCATCAGAAATAAAAGAATTGGCTAGCTTAAGTGCTCTAAGTTTGCCAAGTATGTCATCCAATGGAGTCGCTACCTATAAAGCCTCTTCCAGAGACTCAAACCAGTACGCCGCAGCAGCAGTGACAGGGGCAATGCATGCAAGGGGCTGTAGGATAAAACCTTGTTGAATAAATATTTTCTTAAGGTAACCTAATTTTTTATCCATTGGATCTAAAAAAGCACAACTGTCCTCGACAGGGATAGTAGTACGCTTTGCTAGAGTAGAAACTGCTCCCTCCACCTTAGGGACTGTCTTCCATAAGTCCCGTGTGGTGGCGTCTATTGGAAACATTTTTCTAAAAATAGAAGGGGAAGAGAACGGCACACCTGGTCTATCCCATTCCTTATTAATAATTTTTGTAAACCTTTTAGGTATTGGAAAACCTCAGTACACACCAGAACTGCAAGTATTTATCCAGTCTACACAATTTCTCTGGCACTGCAATGGAATCACAGTCATTCAGAGCAGCTAAAACCTCCCTAAGCAACACGCGGAGGTGTACAAGCTTAAACTTAAATGTAGAAATATTAGAATCAGGTATCTTCCTGAGTCATTAACATCACCCACTGACTGAAGCTCTCTTTCCTCAGCTTCTGCATATTGTGAGGCAGTATCAGACATGGTTCTTAAAGCGTCAGTATGCTCTGCATTTTGTCTCACCCCAGAGCTATCTCGCTTACCTCTAAGTTCAGGTAGTCTGGCTAATACCGTTGACAGTGTATTATCCATGACTGCCGCCATGTCTTGTAAAGTAAACGCTATGGGCGCCCTAGATGTACTTGGCGCCATTTGAGCGTGAGTCCCTTAAGCGGGAGTCAAAGGGTCTGACACGTGGGGAAAGTTAGTCGGCATAACTTCCCCCTCGTCAGATTCCTCTGGTGATAACATTTTTTAAAAGACAGAAAATAATCTTTATTGCCTAAAATGAAATCAGTACATTTGGTACACATTCTAAGAGGGGGTTCCACCATGGCTTTTAAACATAATGAACAAGGAGTTTCTTCTATGTCAGACATGTTTATACAGACTAGCAATGAGACTAGCAAGCTTGGAAAACACTTTAAATCAAGTTAACAAGCAAATATAAAAATGGTACTGTGCCTTTAAGAGAAACAAATTTTGTCAGAATTTGAAAAACAGTGAAAAACAGTGAAAAAATGCAGTAAATCAAACAAAATTTTTACAGTGTATGTAATAGACTAGCAGAGCATTGCACCCACTTGCAAATGGATGATTAACCCCTTAGTTCAAAAAAACGAAATAGACATTTTTTAACAGTCACAACCAACTGCCACAGCAAGCTGTAGCCCTACCTTCCCCAATAAACTACTTTGGAAAGCCTTTGGTCCCTTTAGAGATGTCCTATAGCATTCAGAGGGCCTTTGAGGGAATCTGGATGTCTTAGTTTGTAATTTTAATTGCACAAAAAAAACGTTAAAATAGGCCCCTCCCACTCATAGTAACACAGTGGAAAGCCTCAGGAAACTGTTTCTAGGCAAAATTTAAGCCAGCCATGTGGAAAAAACTAGGCCCCAATAAAGTTTTATCACCAAAGTATATATAAAAACGATTAAACATGCCAGCAAACGTTTTATATTGTAAATATCATAAGGGTATTACCCCTGGGAGTAAGCATGATACCAGTCGTTATTAAATCACTGTATTCAGGCTTAACTTACATTAATCTGGTTTCAGCAGCATTTTCTAGTGTTTTCCATCTCTAGAAAAAATTATAATTGCACATACCTGATAGCAGAATAAACTGCACGCCATTCTCTCGCTGACGTTTTACCTCATCTGTGTAATCCCCTCAGACATATGTGAGAACAGCAATGGATCTTAGTTACAACCTGCTAAGATCATAGAAACCTCAGGCAGATTCTTCTTCTATTTACTGCCTGAGATAAAATAGCACAACTCCGGTACTATTTAAAAATAACAAACTTTTGATTGAAGAAAATAAAACTAGCTATATTTAACCACTCTCTCTTACGACCTCCTTGCTTGTTGAGAGTTGCAAGAGAATGACTGGCTATGACAGTTAGGGGAGGAGCTATATTGCAGCTCTGCTGTGGGTTTCCTCTTGCAACTTCCTGTTGGGAATGAGAAAATCCCACAAGTAATGGATGATCCGTGGACTGGATACACCTTACAAGAGAAATTTTATTTTTGCCTCAAATAGGACCTGCTGGCTGAAAATGTTATTTTTTTACACAAATAATACATCTTTAAAATCAGCCGTGCTCTTTGCTTCCTGCGAGAGCTCTCTCTTTACACGTCATGCTGGGACCGTGCCTGCGTATGAATAAGTAGTCTCACAATCAAGATGGCTCGAGTCTAGGGCTAACAGAATAGTCAAGCCTGGAATACAATGGAAACCCACAGCTCAAATACAACGATGACAATGAACTATTTTCAGCTAATCATAGACAGACTCATTCTACAAAGTAATTTTATTAGCTGGAAGCCATGTCAGGTTGATTAGCAGGCAGTTCCTGTTTGCTGCTCTCCATCTGTCCACTACTATCTAAAGGCTACTGCAAATAGTTGGGACAGTGACAGTGGCAGGCTCTATACCGCCTACACAGCAACCAGAGACTGGTATAGCAGCAACAGCTCTGACCTGCACAATTTGGTGACAACAAATTCTGGGGACAGAATGCTGCAGAAACTAGGACAAAGTATAGCTAATTTTAGTGTGTCAGAGAAAGTATCAGAGAACAGCATCAAAGCCGGGTACAGAGTAAGTAAAAAAGCCTTAGTGGGAGTAACAGACCCTGGGGAAAAAAGAAACACCAGACCATTTACCCAGCAGAGCCTGGTGACAAGTAACGGAGGACAGAACTATAAAGTAGCAGCAGAATATCAGACAGAGCAGGACCTGGAACTGCCAAACCCAGGGATACTGAGCAGCATCTCAGCCTGGCGCATGAAGACACTGTACTATGGACTGACTGCTCTTGAGACAAAAAGTAGGAGAGTTTGGGACAGGCAGTAACCAAAGCTGGAGCAGCGAGTTCAGCTACAACCACCTCGCGCATGCTGAAGTACACATACCGCCATTATAGACTCGTAGCCGATTTCAAAAGTCTGCATAAGAGAAACATTTCTCATACATCTACGGCGGCGAGGCTCTTCACTCAGAATCTAGATGTGTGAGAAATCTCTCTCTTATTATGCAGACTTTTGAAATCTTCCAGGCGGTCACCTCAAAATTCACTCGAGGTCCAGGGGACGCTTCCGGGTGGCGGCCAAGATGGCTGACTTACTTTCTAGCTGAGACGACACGCTGACTAATCCGCTGGTTATCAGCAGATAGTGACTCCATCAAGCCTGGATTTTACCAGCTCCAGACAGAGCTAAAGCAGCTGCCTAATATGACCCCAATTGGTGCCTATCCTTCCAGCTACTAAGTACCGGAACGGCAATACCTTCAGCGGTTCACCTGGGTAAAATAGCCAGTTTAGGCTATAATTCTATATTTCTACCTATATAATGGAACCTGCAGAGAGAGCTTTGGTGGTGGCCTTAGACAAACTATTGCACGACTGCTATCTACGCATAACAAACCACCTTGAAACAACATGGGGCTGCAGGCCTGGGAACCCAGACCCCGCATTAATCCATCAGATGGAACTACAAGAAGAAGAGAACCCTTATCAACATCAGCCGCTAGTGCCATCTGACACTTTCGAAAAGGAGGAGGCATACCTACCTGATCAGCAGCATATTGATTTGCAGCCGGAATCCACAAGCAGATCAGACATGGCGACAAATGATCCAGGAGGAGAGAAGAGGCTTGTCATGAAACTGCACCACCCGGCGAGTTATGATCGTATACCCAGCAACGGGTGGCAATTTAAGATAGACCCTGGCCAGTCTGATGCTACATTTTAAAGCAGAGAAAAGCAGACGGAGGACTTTGAAATCTGCTCAGACTCAAGCTGAACAGTATGACTTGATGAAACATCCACCTTGTTATTTGCTCCAGCTGGATATCTATAAAGGACTACAGCGATCTCCCCAGACAGTCTTATGGAACTATCCTATGAATCAGGAAAACCGGCTGATCAATGGGACATCAAAATATGAACACGACTACAGAGAAATCTCTGTATTGCAGAGGTCCTGAGTGGGGTAAAGGCTTCTATGCTGTCAGTATAAGGTTTAATAAACGGGGGACAATATGTGCTTTACTGGGACTTCTGCTTGAAGACTTTTAGTCAGACCTCTGAAGCTCTGACATGGAAGCCATGTTGTGACTCCAGCGCTGATTATGTTTTACTTGTTTATTTCCTTTGTTGCATTCTTTTCCCATACCTTCCCTTTCCCTCTTGTCTCCACAGATATGAGGTTATGCGTGCCCTCTATGTGTTCTTTACTCAGATGACACTTTAGACAGGGTTAATATAATTTATAACTGCTTATTCTATGTCAGCCATCCCATGAGTAGCAGACATTCTAGGTGATAATATCTATCCAGGATATACTTGTATATAGCAACTCTTATTTTGTCCCCGAGAATTTAGGCTGCCATCTATATCAGACAAATGCCAACTGTGTATGTACATACCAGTTGTTGACTGTATTTCTAGGACTAATTAGCCATATCATTATGATTAAGGTCATTTTTAACCATCTAATATGACTCCTACCCATAGCTACCTTAATATAGTTACGATTTTAGCCCTGATCTCATATTTCTAATAGCTTATTACAGCCTATGGGAGTAATATACTAATATCCAAAAGTACTATACCTTACCAAAACAACATATTACCCATTAGTATACCTCATCACACTTTAGCTCTGTATAGTTTTATAACTGCATTGTAAGAAACTGTGTGGGGGTCTGACTTTATTCCTTATACTGGTATGTATCTAGAGTAGCACCCTGCTGTACATTTGACCTATTACAGCCATATAAAGATGTTAGGGCGCAATGTAATGTCAGTTGGTCATCTTAAAAGGGACAGTCTACACCAGAATTTTTATTGTTTAAAAAGATAGATAATCCCTTTATTACCAATTCCCCAGTTTTGCATAACCAACACATTTATATTTATATACTTTTTACCTCTGTGATTACCTTGTATCTAAGCCTCTGCAGACTGCCCCCTTATCTCAGTTCTTTTGACAGACATGCAGTTTAGCCAATCAGTGCAGACTCCTAAATAACTCCTCAGGAGTGAGCACAATATTATCTATATGACACACATGAACTAGTACTAACTGTGAAAAACTTTCAAAATGCTCTGAGCTAAGAGGCGGTTTTCAACGGTTTAGAAATCAGTTTGAGCCTACCTAGGTTAAGCTTTTGAAAAATACCACCAAGGGAACAAAGCAAATTTAATGATAAAAGTCAATTGGAAAGTTGTTTAAAATGTCATGCCCTATCTGAATCATGAAAGTTTAATTTGGAGTAGACTGTCCCTTTAATTTAAACTAGTAGATTGGTGTGCTGCCCGCGGCCGAGATAGCTCACCTCAGTTTCTGTAACTATGAGCGCCCACAACAGTATATCCGCCCATGCTTTTTACTAAACAATCCCATCCCCTATATTAAGAGCTGTACAACTCTAGGTTTGGCGATGAAACACACCCTTGAATATGTTTGTCTGCACTTACAATGGTCTCTATATTGGTTCTAGGTGTTCATAGATAACGATGTACCCAGCTTGTGCGCCTACAGTATAGCCTACTTCTTGCTCCCATGTTTGTTAGTTTCTTTTAGAATCATATGCAGTAATTGTTCCATTATTATCATTACAATGGGCCCACATGTGGCCCTCCTATCCCAGATCCCTAATTTTTTGTACAACTACAGTCCTGAGGGTCAAAGAGTGGCCCTATATACCCATTTATATCTTTCCCCTACATGCCCCCAGATATGTTCCTTTGTATGGTTTCAGCAGCCCTAGAGAGGCTGCTAGAGTTTACCTGGGGTAATATGTGTCAAATTACATGCAATTATGAGGGGAACTTCTCTATACAATACAAAAAAAAGGGGGGCTAAGTTACCTAGCATTTGTTGTTTTTGTGTATAGCCATTATTCTCCTTGGCTTTGTTTATAATTCTGTTTCTGAAGCAAATTACGCTTTAAATTGTATTTCCTTTAAGCCTCAATAAAAAATTAAAAAAAAGGAATCTAATTAAAATTCACTCGAGGTCCACTGGTAGACCGCAATCTAACTCTTGCCCACCCCCTGCTCTAGATGATGCATGATATGCCAAAAATGTATATACAGTAATGCACACATATAAAATAAAGTAACAATCATAGCTGCATTACTGTTTATACCTTTTTTTAAAGTAACGTTTTATATACATGTAAATTCCAGTTCATTGAAATAATAAGTAGTTCAAAAGTGTTATACGTATATTATTTTAAAACAACATTATGAGACACTTAGGGCTAGATTTATTAAACCCTGAGGCGTACAGGGGCGCGTATACGCGCCCCTGTAAGCATCAGCTCGCCTGTGGCGGGGCGCAATTACCCGCAGGTAATTAACATTGCACACGAGCGCAATTTTGCGCTCGCGTGCAATCCCGCCCCCTGCCCGCGCACAGCCAATCACGCGCGGGCAGGAGCTGTCAATCTCATCGGTCGGACTCGATCGAGGAGATTGAATTTCGCCAGAATAGATGTGGCGAAGATGTTAGGGAAGCAGCGGCCTGGTGACCACTGCTTGATAAATCGCGGCAAGCAAGTTCTTGTGAGAACTTGCTGCCGCAAGGGCTTGATAAATCTAGCCCTTAATGGCACAAGTAAACAATGAATCACTCTAGAATGAACGATTCATTGTTTACTTTGCCGTGACAGTGTGAAGAGTGTCCCCATGCATGCGCAACATTAACATGCATGCGCCTATTCTGTGCCGTTTTGCAATGCTTCTGATTGGAGGAATGTGTTGGGAGAAGTGTGATATATTGCGCATGCGTATAAGGCCGACCTGGAAGTAAGCCTGACAAACGACAAGCTTACTGGTTTAATGCTGCTCAGAATGATTTATTATTTGACCGCGGGGGGGGAGCAGGAGGGGGCTCATATCAGAGCTTCATGTAAAAACTGCATTTGTAAGTTATTTTACATATACATGATTAGACGAAAATTGGATCATATTATAATTAGAACACATAGATTATAGTTACAGCTTTTGGCTACACAGAGTTTACCATTAGTATTCTATGACTGAATTGTAAATTAAATATTAAACAGCCCTTGTTATTGTGTAAAAATTATGCTTGTCCCATGCTAAACGAATTCTGTAAACTAGCTATTCTTGAAAATGCTGCAAACTACCTAAACCAGCTATTAATTTGTACTTTGCAGCATTTTGAAGAAAACGTTTTGGGCTGTCTAGGGTGTGTGTGCCAAGCAAAGTTTTTAAATCAAAGCAAAAGGTGTTTAATGTCCCTGTAATCAATGTAAGTTTGAATAATGAGAGGCAAGGAGGAAGGCATAAATATAGGTATATTTTAATTAAATATCTTATGGGGCATTGGTTTCAGTTATTTTTTTCTGTAAAGTGGTATATTGTCGAAATACAAGAGTACAATTTTGACTTGACTATTCTACAAACAGTTTCCAGCTACATGGACTATTCCCCATACACCCTTCATTGGCTTCTAATTTCTATGTAATGTTTTCAACCCCATTGTAACATTAAAAGAATTTAAAAAAAAATAATAATAATTCTGTTCCCTTTTGTTTTTAAGATAGATATATATATATATATATATATATATATATAAAAATAAATGGTAAGTGAGTTGAGTCCAGCACCATAGGTTTTGTAAAATTTCTCTCCAACCTGTGTGCTCGTTACCAAGGAGTATCAGCCAAACTCCAACATATACAGTCCATGTAGAAAACAAGGTAACAGCACCACAATACAAAAAATCTTCTTTTATAGGTGAAAAATCTTTATTTGGGGTACAGCAACCATTTAAAAGCGACGTTTCGGACCTACATGGTCCTTAATCATGCATAAGTTAAAAGCAAATAAACAGACTTTAAAAAGGGTATCTGAACCAATCAGGCTTCAATTTTCAATGTTAATTGATTTAACCCATACCTATCCAGGTTTATAAATTTCATCAACACAGTGACCTCTAGTGGTACCAGAATATATTCCATCATTTAAAACCATTATAAAAACAAATACAAATCATAGTCTCTATTCAGACCATATGGATGTAGTGTATTTAGGCTTTTAATCCACCATACTTCTTTATGTTTTAAATTTTAATTCCCTATTACCCCCTCTTCTGTGGTGGGGGATATGGTCAATTACTTGAAAGCGGAGCTGACTTACTGTATGACCCATATTGAGACAAAGATAAATCATTTCAGAACTTTTTCCACCTTTAATGTGACCTATAAACTGTACAACTCAATTGCAAAACAAACTAAAATCTTTTAGGTGGAGGGAAGTAGAAATAAAAAACTAAAATAATATGGTTGCATAAGTGTGCACACCCTTAAACTAATACTTTGTTGAAGCACCCTTTGATTTTATTACAGCACTCAGTCTTTTTGGGTATGAGTTTTTCAGCATGGCACATCTTGACTTGGCAAGATTTGCCCACTCTTCTTTGCAAAAACACTCCAAATCTGTCCGATTGTGAGAGCATCTCTTGTCCAAAACTTTAATCTTCTTCTGGTGAAGCCATTCCTTTGTTGATTTGGATGTATGCTTTGGGTCGTTGTCATGCTGAAAGATGGGAAGTCCCTCTTCATGTTCAGCTTTCTAGCAGAAGCCTGAAGGTTTTGTGCCAATATTGTCTGGTATTTGGAACTGTTCATAATTCTCTCTACCTTGACTAAGGCCCAAGTTCCAGCTGAAGAAAAACAGACCCAAAGCATGATGCTGCCACCAAAATGCTTCACTGTGGGTATGGTGTTCTTTTGGTTATAGCAGTGTTGTTTTTGCGCCGAACATATCTTTTGAATTATGGCCAAAAATTTTAATCTTGGTTTCATCAAACCAGAACACCTTTTGCGACATGCTTTTGGGAGACTTAAGATATGTTTTTGCTAAATTTAGCTGGGCTTGGATGTTTTTTTTTGTAAGAAAAAGCTTCCGTCTTGCCACTCTACCCCATAGCCCATAAATATGAAGAATACGGGTGATTGTTGTCACATGCACCACACAGCCAGTAATTGCCAGATATTCCTGCAGCTCCTTTAATGGTGCTGTAGGCCTCTTGGCAGCCTCCCAGACCAGTTTTCTTCTCGTCTTTTTATCAATTTTGGAGGGACGTCCAGTTCTTGGTAATGTCACTGTTGTGCCATATGTTCTCCACTTGATGATGACTGTCTGCACTGTGTTCCATGGTATATCTAATGCCTTGGGAATTCTTTTGTACCGTTCTCCTGACTGATACCTTTTAACAATGAGATCCCTCTGATGCTTTAGAAGCTCTCTGCAGACCATGGCTTTTGCTGTAGGTTGCGACTAAGAAAATGTCAGGAAAGACCTACTAGAACAGCTGAACTTTACTTGGGGTTAATCAGAGGCATTTTAAAATGATGGCAGGTGTGTACTGACTCCTATTTAACATGATTTTGAGTGTGATTGCTCAATTCTAAACACAGCTACATCCCCAGGTATAAGAGGGTGTGCACACTTAAGCAACCATATTATTTTAGTTGGGTTTTTTTACATCCCTCCACCTAGAAGTTTCAGTTTGTTTTGCAATTGAGTTGTACAGTTTATAGGTCACATTAAAAGGTGGAAAAAGTTCTGAAATTATTTATCGTTGTCTCATTTTTTTACATCACAGAAACCTGACATTTTAACAGGGGTGTGTAGACTTTTTATAACCACTGTGTGTGTGTGTGTATGTGTGTGTGTATATATATATATATATATATATATATATATATATATATATATTACGGGTGAAGTCAGAAATCCGGGTAATCCTAGGATTACCCAGGTAAACCTGACATTACCCAAGCGGCTGTGGGTAAAGCCCGATGTAATGTAATTCCCCCCATCTACACTAGTTTTTTTGCTTCTGCCTGGGGGGTTCAAGGAAGATGCCCCGTCGATCCTCTGGCATCCAACCACCCAAATGAACCTTGGGGAATTAGGTTCGCCACCCTTAAACCCCCCAGGCAGGGGCAAAAAATATAGTGAAGATGTGTGAATTACAGTGCATCGTATATATGTTTGATGTAATGACTGTGTACTCTGAGAAGATTTATCATGTTACATCGGGCTTTACCCACAGTCGCGTGGGTAATGTCAGGTTTACCCGAGAGAGACCGAGATTGTGATCATACTGACCAATACTAATGGGTCTATACTGGATTGTGATCACAGTGGGCATTACTAATACTGAGTGTTCCGAGTTTCCACTAGAAAGTCACTCTGGGTGTCTATACTGGGTTGCGATCATACTGGCCACTACTAAGGGGTCTATACTGGGTTGTGATCATACTCGCCATTTCATAGGGGTTTTATACTAGGTTGTGATCATACTGGCCACTTCTAATGGGTCTATGCTGGGTTGTGATCATACTGGCCACTACTATGGGGTATATACTGAGTTGTGATCATACTGGCCACTACTATGGGGTATATACTGGGTTGTGATCATACTGGCCACTACTATGGGGTATATACTGGATTGTGATCATACTAGCCACTACAAATGGGACTATACTGGGTTGTGATCATACTAACCATTACTAATGGATCTATACTGGGTTGTGATCATACTAACCATTACTAATGGATCTATACTGGGTTGTGATCATACTAACCATTACTAATGGATCTATACTGGGTTGTGATCATACTAACCATTACTAATGGATCTATACCGGGTTGTGAGCATACTAACCATTACTAATGGATCTATACCGGGTTGTGATCATACTAACCATTACTAATGGATCTATACCGGGTTGTGATCATACTAACCATTACTAATGGATCTATACCGGGTTGTGATCATACTAACCATTACTAATGGATCTATACCGGGTTGTGATCATACTAACCATTACTAATGGATCTATACCGGGTTGTGATCATACTAACCATTACTAATGGATCTATACCGGGTTGTGATCATACTAACCATTACTAATGGATCTATACCGGGTTGTGATCATACTAACCATTACTAATGGATCTATACCGGGTTGTGAT
This sequence comes from Bombina bombina, assembly GCF_027579735.1. Classification (NCBI taxonomy): domain Eukaryota; kingdom Metazoa; phylum Chordata; class Amphibia; order Anura; family Bombinatoridae; genus Bombina; species Bombina bombina. The sequence continues at coordinate 54,920,017 of NC_069499.1, read as the reverse complement.
CATACTAACCATTACTAATGGATCTATACCAGGTTGTGATCATACTAACCATTACTAATGGATCTATACCGGGTTGTGATCATACTAACCATTACTAATGGATCTATACCGGGTTGTGATCATACTAACCATTACTAATGGATCTATACCGGGTTGTGATCATACTAACCATTACTAAGGGGTATATACTGGGTTGTGATCATACTAGACATTACTAAGGGGTATATACTGGGTTGTGATCATATTGGACATTACTAAGGGGTATATACTGGGTTGTGATCATATTGGACATTACTAAGGGGTATATACTGGGTTGTGATCATATTGGACATTACTAAGGGGTATATACTGGGTTGTGATCATATTGGACATTACTAAGGGGTATATACTGGGTTGTGATCATATTGGATATTACTAAGGGGTATATACTGGGTTGTGATCATATTGGATACTACTAAGGGGTATATACTGGGTTGTGATCATATTGGACATTACTAAGGGGTATATACTGGGTTGTGATCATATTGGACATTACTAAGGGGTATATACTGGGTTGTGATCATATTGGACATTACTAAGGGGTATATACTGGGTTGTGATCATATTGGATACTACTAAGGGGTATATACTGGGTTGTGATCATATTGGACATTACTAAGGGGTATATACTGGGTTGTGATCATATTGGACATTACTAAGGGGTATATACTGGGTTGTGATCATATTGGACATTACTAAGGGGTATATACTGGGTTGTGATCATATTGGACATTACTAAGGGGTATATACTGGGTTGTGATCATACTGGCCATTACTAATGGTTCAATACAGGGATGTGATCACAGTGGGCATTACTCATACTGAACGCTCTGAGTTCCCACTAGAAAGTCACTCTGGTGGTGATCACAGGGAGACCTCACCAGGGAACTAAGAGTTTGTCACATAAACACACACTATGCATTGATTCCAGGGGGCAGTCATAGCCTCTTCAGAAGCTCACGGCCCGTAGGTGACGTTAAAGCTAGAAGTCGGCAACGCTCACTTTAGTCTTTACTACAATTACTAATAGCAACACCTTATAGGTCCTTAGAGTGTCCCACACCGCGCTTCACCGCCTTTCAATTCCCGTACTAACCTGGCGAGCGCCATCTTTCCGAACGGTTCTCAACTCGGAAGTCTTCGTGACAGAACAGGAAGTACGTTTACAATACCCATGCGATTAGAATGCTGGGATTGTGCAGAGGATGTTGGGACATGTAGTTTGTATTGATGGCTCTGAAAATGGGGCTTGGTGGCAATCTAGCCGCTACAATGTAACTGTCCAAATTTGCAGTCTAATAGACACTAGTTTACTTTTTATTACACCAGTAGCTTTTGGCTATGAGTTATGAACACACTCAATTCTTAATTATGCATAGTAAAACCACTTTAAATATTTATTTTGCAACATTTTATTTTTCTTAAATCTGGAAACTGCAGACTTTCCAGTCCTGAAAACTGAAAGAGCTTCACAAGTCTATCAATGCTATATTTGTGTCCAAAGTTTGTATTTGTCTTCTCCAGATGCAAGTCCTGATTGGCTCCTCCAAATAAGGAAAATGGTGGGTGGAGTTTGGTCACTGAAAAACAATTGCAGCAAGTGAGGTGTCAATTAGTTATACTAACATTCAGACTTTGCTAGTAAGGTAATCTATTGGAACACTGCAGAAAGATTTTTAATACAAGGTGTTTACTGTCCCTTTAATAGTTTCCATGCCATTGCAATTAACCATAACTGCTCTGTTTTGCCCCTCCCTCAACTTAGATTTGCCAGACAGAAGGAAGGATGAAATGAATGAAGAAAATAATCAATTATCTGGCTGCATATATACACCGATTGTCATTGCCTCACCCATGTGTTCAGTTAGCAACCAGTAGTGCATTGCTGCTTCTTCAATAAATGATACCAAGAGAATGAAGCACATTTGATAATAGACGTAAACTGGAACGTTTTTTTTAAATTGTATGTTCTACCTAAATCATGAAAGAAAATGTTAGGGTTTCATGTCCCTTTATTACAAGATACATATTTGTAGACTTGCATGGATGGCAGAATGTGCGGGTTAGATATGAGGTCTTTGTTAAGGCCAGGGGCGTATTATGGCCTAGGCCAACAAGGCCGGTGCTTAGGGCAGCAGATTTGGGAGGGGCAGCACATCTGCCCTATCCTCTCTTTAAAAGCCAGCACACAGTACAGTAGGGTGACCAGACATCCCCGATTTCCGGGGACAGTCCCCGGATTGAGGAGACTGTCCCTGGACAAATTATGTCCCCGGAAATGTCCCCGAGAAGCACTGGGAGGAAGTTATCTTTCACCTGATAACTCACTTCCTCCCCAGTGTTTTACTGCACGCAGCGTGCAAGAGGGAAAAGCGGAGCTCCTGACCAGGTAAGTAACTATTTGCCTATCTGCTGGTAACAATGTAATATCCAGTAACAAGACAGCAGGGTGTGCTTCTACCTATTTTTGGCATGATTGCTACATGAATTAATCCTTACACCGTCATGCTAATTTTATTGTAGATTTTCAGGTCTTTTTTTATTAGGTATTTATGGAACATCTTCTAATGAGACTGGTTTATTCAGGTAACTTCTTCCTGAGGCCATTTACGGATGAAGGTGTTCTGGGCTGCTGGAAGTGGTGCATGGCTGAGTGCTATATGTGTAGTAAACATTTATTTTGGCACTCTTTGTTTGATTCTGTGCCACAGAGGTGCTGATAATAAAGTCACTGTCCTATGAAGTTCAGGATTTCTCTAGTCAGGCAGGGAATACTTTACTGAGACTTAAACTGAAATAAAATTAAACTGTTTTCTACTGTGCATTTGAAAGATCAGAAACTGAACATGTTAAATATAGTTTGGTTTTTTTCATGAAAAAATATTTTTACTGCTTGTTTGTGCTGAGCTCATCCTAAGGGACAGATTGCTCACTGGCTAATAAAGGCAATGCCCACAACTCTGTTAGTTAAGAGAGTTTTATTTATGATAGGGACAACCTTATTTAGTGACATTCGGCTACTAATTGTAATTGGGAGTTCTAGAAATTAGAAATTGGGGGTACTAACAAAATGTGCCCATAAGCTAAATAAGAAGTGGATGGTACTTTTGGAGGATTATTGTTTTATACCAGTTATTCCTGATGAGTAAAACAGTCTGAATTATACATGATTGTTGGCACCCTAGGGGTGCTACAGCAAAAAATGGGGGTCCTAACATACCAGTGCCACCTGAGTTGCAGTATGTGGGTACCTAATACTCAGATACTACCAGGAGTAAGATAGAATATGAGACAGAAACATGCCCCTGAAAATGATGGTATAACATGCAATATGCTTGGGAATGTCACATAAAATGAAAAAAAGAGCTAAGTTGTTAACATGCAATGTTTTGCTGTTCTGAATTGATACTTTATATTGTTATTGTTGAACCAGAATTCTTTGGTAAGAGTAAAATACAAAATATGCATTGAAACATTTTTCTCAATTTTATCTTCTTAACATTTGGTAGTCATATCCCAAAAAATTCTAAGAAGTATATTTTTTTATCTCATGGACGAAATGTGAGAAATAACGTATATATATCATACAATCACTCCATAAACACATACCAAATACACTGCATATATAGTTTGAGGATACTATGCTAATAAAATACCAATTACCAATAGAAAAAAAAAAATGTCCCTGGTTTTTATTTTAAAAATCTGGTCACCTTACAGTACAGTGATTGATAAAGTGCAGGCTTTTACAGAGAAGACAAGGCATGTGCGCTGATTAAGGTCGCACTTCACAGGCAGTGCTCCTTTAAACCGTTGCCTGGGGATATGCTTACAAGGTGAGGCTGGAGGAGAAGACCTTGTGCCAATATGCTGCCTCCCCTTATCAGCTGTGATGGGTCTGCGAGCGCAGTGCTTATTGCAGGTCTTAGTAACTAACAGACTGGATGCGTCTGTGCACTGCTTAGATCAGCGTGTGATGTCTAATCATAAACTCTCAGTGCTAATGTATGTTAGCTACTAATAGCTTTCTCTGCATTCATGAACCCACAGAGTAAATAGTAAACGGACACTTTAAAAGTTTCATTACTTGAATGATGATAATTACTGTATGTTGTTGCATGTGAAGGGCAGTGATTGTTTCATAGTGTTTTCTTCATTCCCTCCCTTCCTCTCTCCCTTCTTTCCCTCCCTTCCTCTCTCCCTTCTTTACCTCCCTTCCCCTCTCCCTTCTTTCCCTCCCTTCCCCTCTCCCTCTTTTCCCTCCCTTCCCCTCTCCCTCCTTTCCCTCCCTTCCCTTTTCCCTCTTTTCCGTCCCTTCCCCTCTCACTCCTTTTCCTCCCTTCCCCTCTCCCTCCTTTCCCTCCCTTTCCCTCTCCCTCCTTTCCCTCCCTTCCCCTCTCCCTCCTTTCGCTCCCTTCCTCCCTTCCCCTCTCCCTCCTTTCCCTCCTTTTTCCCTCTCCCTTCTCTCCCTCCCTTCCCCTTTCCCTTCTTTACCTCCCTTCCTCTCTCCCTTCCTTCCCTCCCTTCCCCTCTCCCTTCCTTTCCTCCCTTCCCCTCTCCCTTCCCATCTCCCCTCCCTTCCCCTCTCCCTTCCTTCCCTCCCTTCCCCTCCTTCCTTCCTTCCCTCCCTTCCCCTCTCCCTTCCCTCCCTCCCTCCCTTCCCCTCTCCCTTCCCTCCCTCCCTGTCAGGATGCCAGGAATCAGACTGAGAGGAGAAGTGCAAAAAATAATCACACCTTTATTAATAACAAAAAATAATAAAAGTCCACAAGTCAAATAACAAGCCAGGAGTCAAAACCAGAGCTGGTAGTCAGGCGAGCCGAGTCAGGAGCCAAAGCAAATAGTCAGATGAGCCGGAATCAGGAACAAGGAAAACAGCAGAGTCAGGAACAAGCCAGGGATCAGGAACCAGGAAGGACGTCAGACAGCCAGGTAATACACAGGAACCCTCACAAACAGGCCTGAAACAACGCAAAGGCAAAGCATACTGAACAGAGGCCCTTTAAATAATAAGTGATGACATCACAATTCTGAGACTGCATCCTGTCTCACACAGATGATGCACACCAGTCTGACCATAAAAGGAAGTGCAGGAAATGAGCAGCATCTCCCACAATGCACCATGTCAGCAAGAGAGGTGAGCAAAATGGCTGCCAGAAGCACATGGCAAACAGGGAAAAAACCCTGACAGTACCCTCCCCTCAATGACCCCTCCCCCGCGGGAGGACAAAAGGCTTATTGGGGAAACGGGCATGGAGGCACGGAGGAGGGCGGGAGCATGAACATCAGAGGAAGGAACCCAAGAACGCTCATCTGGACCGTAGCCCCTCCAGTGAACCAAATACTGTACACGGCCCCTGGACATACGAGAGTCAATAATGCTGCTGACCTCACACTCCTCATGGTTGTCAACAAAGATAGGACGGGGACGAGGCAACACAGTGGTAAACCGATTACAAACCAATGGTTTCAAGAGGGAGACATGAGGAAGGTCAAGAGCGTAGGCCACAGGATTGACCCGTCGGAGTATTCGAAAAGGACCAACATAACGGGGAGCCAGTTTATTGGAAGGCACACAAAGGTTCAAGTTGCGGGAGGACAGCCAAACTCTCTCACCAACCTGGTAGGAAGGTGCGGGCAGACGCCTATGATCAGCCTGGAACTTTTGGCGCTGCATAGAACGATGAAGGCAATCCTGTATCTGCACCCACGTGGAACGGAGTTGCCGGAGATGCTCCTCCAAAGCCGGAATACCCTGAGACATGAATGAATCAGGCAACAAGGATGGTTGAAACCCATAATTCGACATGAACGGGGATAACTTGGAGGAAGCATTAATAGCCCTATTACGAGCAAACTCTGCCCAAGGTAACAGTTCAGACCAATTATTATGGTGATCTGAGACATAGCAACGGAGGAACTGTTCCAGAGCTTGATTAGACCGTTCCGCAGCCCCATTGGATTGAGGGTGATATGCCGAGGAGAAGGAAACAGAGAAGAAGGAGACAGCGCACATCCGATTCAAGGTAGAGGTATATTTATTGAACAATGACACACACGCTAGTAATGAACTCACTAGAAGTAGGTAATAAAACAGCATAAAACGGCACAAAATAAACGACTTCACCAAAAGCAGCAGATGGCAACAACGGAGAGAAGGCGTCTGTCAGGATTCAATATTCAAAAGTTCCCGGCAAAGTGGATAACGATGACACCGTTAGACTATGTCACCAAACCGCCTTACATCTTCATCTACGGATGCCTGATACAGCCAAAGGTCCTCAATGCGTTTCGCCGGTGGCACCCTGGCTTTTTCAAGAGTAATAGGCTGTAGTAAGTGTGTGTCCTTTTAAACCCCATTGCAAGGTTCTGATTGGTCTCCGATTATGACACATCCAAGTAACAATAAAAAGGGTAAGCGGATAACACTTATAGGTGCGTTAGCATATAATAAAATTGATACAATTGACAATATTTGTTATATATACAAAATGATGTATTTGACACGAATTTGAGCCACAAGAATATTAAAAGAAAAATTAATATTACCACACTTTAATAGTAAAAAAATAAATCTTATTAAATATTGTTAATAAGAATTCATACCTATACAATTCATAACATGTTAAAAAACAATTATGTTCATACATAAATTAAAATTCATATAAAAAATGCAGAACTATAAAAAGGCTTGGACATCGAGATCCACATTCAAACCGAGCGGAGCCAAACTTTTCAACCAATATATCCACTCAGTTTCTTTTCTCCTTAGGAGTAATAGCCTGTTACTAGTTCCAGGGGGTACCCAATCAATGATTTGTATGTTTAAATCCCTGGTATCACTGCCATGTACATCAGTAAAGTGGACAGGTACACTGTGTTTATCAAACTGAATTTTAATATTATACAGGTGTTCGCTGAACCTCTTAGATGTTTTTCGTTTTGTGCGACCAATATAGATATGGTCACACTTGCAAGAAAGCATATAAACAGTATATGTTGTTTGGCAATTACACCTATGTTTCATGCTAAAGCTCTCTGTTCCATTATAGTTAAAAAACAGGTCCCCTCTCTTGACAAACGGCACATAGGACAATAAGGTTTGTTACATTTGAATGTGCCTCTAGGGGCTGATACCCAATTTTCTAGGCTGCCTCTACATAAAGGTGTATCCTCCTTATTATCTCTCAGTTTACTTGGGGCTAGGTGATTTTTAAGATTTTTATTTTTCTTAAATGTAATAATTGGTCTATCGCCTATGCGGTTACCAAGGATGGGATCAGATTTTAAAATGCCCCAATGTTTATTTAAGACCCTATTTATGATTGGGGCCCCTTCATTGAAACTAGTTATAAAACGTACTTTATTAATATCATCTTTAGAATCAACCATATTATCATTATTAATAGAAGTAGGTTTAATCTTTCTAGTTAGGAGTTTTTTTCTATCACATTGGGCAGCCTTATTTTTGCTTTATGTAAAATATCTATATTATAACCTTTCTTGATGAATTTTTCATCTAATATATTAATTTCTTTTACATAATCCTCTGGATTAGTACAATTCCGTTTAATATGAATGTACTGGCTAACTGGAATATTATTTTTCCAGCTCTTCCGGTGAGCACTACTTGCATGCACAAAGCTATTCCTGTCCACTGTCTTTCTAAAATTCCGGACAGATATCTTATTGTTACTTTCATCGACAAACAATATAATATCGAGAAATTCAATACTCTTACTCGAATTATTGCCAGTAAACTTTAGATTATAGTTGGTTTTATTGATATGTTCAGTAAATTCTACTAGCAATTCCTCAGATCCTTTCCATAGAACTATTACATCGTCTATGTATCTATAGTATTCTAGCATGTTATTCTTATATGGATTATTATTCCAAATAAAACATTTCTCAAAATTATCCATAAAAAGATTCGCGTACGATGGTGCAAAAGTCGTCCCCATCCCCGTCCCTTTTAATTGTAAATAATATTTTCCCAAAAATTCAAAATAATTATGGGATAAGATGAAAGAAATAGAATCCAATAAAAATGAGAGATGAATTTCAGGAATATCATATCCAACAAATGCTTCCCTGACGGCCTCTAATCCTTTATTATGAGGGATGACAGTATACAATGAAGATACATCAAACATTGCCCACCTAAAATCATCTTCCCAGGTCCGTCCCTCAAAAATTCTAATTGTCTTGGCGGTGTCCTTTAGGTATGCCCTGGTTTTGACTACCAAAGGTTGCAAAAAATAGTCCACATATTTGGACAAATTATGGCACAAAGAGCCAATACCCGAGATAATGGGACATCCTGGTGGATTCACAAGATCTTTATGGATCTTGGGAAGATGATAAAAGGTGGGCACCGTTGGATCCAGAGGTTTAATAAAATTAAATTCATCCTGATTAATAACATCTTGTTCTTTAGCTGTCCTGAGTAAAGAATCTAACTGTTTTGAAAAATCTAAAGTTGGATTAAAGGTTAAACATCTATAAGTAAATTTATCACTAAGGATGTTATAAGCTTCACCTGTATAAGCATCACTATTTTGTATCACCAGGCCACCACCCTTATCTGCCGCCCTGAATACTATATTCTTATTCTTTTTTAGTGAATTGAGGGCTGCTATTTCTTTAATTGTCAGGTTATCATTATATTTATTTAGGTTGCATTTAGATAGTTCTGACTCTAAATCCCTGCAAACTAATTTATTAAACAAAGACAATTGTTCACCTTGCATTTGGTGAGGGTAAAAACGTGATCTTCCTTAAAAATTTGTGTGTCTTATTTGTGGATCCTCCTCATACAAGGAGAGGTTGGATAAATCATTATCATTGTTATTAACACAAATATCATTGGATTCTGAAAAAGAATACTCCATACTGTCCCTGGTTTCCGTATCTAGACTTTTTAAAGTGCTAAGGGCTTGAATATCTTTACCTTCTAAATAATTTTTATTCTTGTTAGATTGCTCAAAATTCATAGAATCTTTAAGAAAGTATCTCTTCAATGTCATCTTTCTGATATACTTCTGAATATCCATATATACTTCGAACTTATTGGGCTTCGATTTTGGGGCAAAATTAAAGCCCTTTCCCAATAGTCTAACATCGTCATTAGTCAAAACCACATCAGAAAGATTCACAATGTCTTTTTTCATGTGTTCTAATTCAACCTTCTTTTGTTCCCTCCTCTTGATTCTAAATCCTCCTCTTCCCCCTCGTCTAGTTCTAGAGCTCTTTTTTGGAGTCTTTCTCTTGTGTCCCAACTTAAGGTTCTTTCTCCTTCCCAAGATAGATTTCTGTCCCTGTGGTGATTTGTTTGTTCCCTGTCTAAAAAATGTGCATAAGTTGGAGATTTAGGTTTGGCTCCCAATCTATGCCACACAGATCCATTAGGAGTGGAGGGAACATTGTAATCACCTAGCGCTTCATATCTATTTCTGTTAGCAGAATGTCTAAAATCTCTATTGTTTTTATAGGAATTATTACTGTGATGGCTCTGTTTATTCTTTGAATGATAGGGCATATTATACTCCTCATCTCTTGACCTTGAGTTGTAGAAATTATCTCTTCTATTAGTGTTAAAATTTCTAGAGGGGTTACGCCATGCTAGATCACTATGGCCATTGTTAGGGTAATTTCCCCTGTAAGAACGAGTATGATCCCTTCTCTCACTCCAGACCTCATTTTCTTTAGAATTTTTAGTACTAATATACCTATTAGAGATATTAAAATTTTGTTGGGCTTTATTTCCATTATCACCATTAGGGTTTAGTTTTATATTCTTATTATTACTATTCATTTTATCGTTTAAGCCTTTATTCCTTAAAGGTGTTTTATTTGTGTTATTCTTTAATGTTCTTTCCTCACAAGCGTGACCTTCCTGGATGGAATTTACATTAACAATAGGACCTCCAAGGGGCTTCAGCAAAAGTTTCATTATTCACTTTATTATAAGTATATACAACATCATCTTTATAGTCTTTGACATCTCTTTTCAGTTTTTTCTGGCTTATCTCTTTCTCTAATTTAACTATTCTGGTCTGAATGTTATTGTTGAATGTTTTCCATTCCTCTATTTCACTAAAGGGTTGTATTTTATCAACTGCTACTTTAATTTCCTCCTCTAGACCTTTCAGCCTATGTTCCCTATACCTGATTAATATATTAAGCAGTTTAATCGAGCAGTTGTGAAAAGCTTTCTCCCAATCTAGTGAAAATTCAACTTCATCTAATCTAAAGAGGGGGACTTTAAAAAATCTTAGTCCCCTATGTATAACATTATGTAACAAATAGTTATTGAGTAGAAGTAAATCTTGCCACTCTCTTATATCCTTTTCAAGTAAATCTTCAAGATTCCTAAAGAGATTGATAGATTTTTCAGTATCAGGAGTATTAGTATTCTCCATATGTAAAATATTGACAGATCTCTGCCTATCAAACCTTGCAAGATAATCCCTAAAACGGTTTTCTACTGCCATATTTAAAAAAAAAAAAAAAAGAGAGCTAAGCAGAAAAATTAATGTATTGTAAACATGACTAAGTTGATAATCTGTTTACTCAGACTTTACTAGTAGCATTAAAGGCACATTTGTGAAAAGAACACCAAATAATCAATGGTACTCAGTATAAAAACACGGACACTATATGTGACGTTTGCTAATAGCCCAACATAATATGCATCTGTTTGAAAAAAGCAAGTAGTAAAAGGTAATTTGAAAAGTAAATATTGTTTGTGAATATTAAAACTATTGTTAGTATTAATTACAATAATTAATAATCAATAAACCATATATATATATATATATATATATAAATATATCTACACAATAATGCATAAACTCTGAATAGAGCTATAGCCAGATAGAAAATGAGACTTAGATAGTGCTGCAGCCTAAAAAAGAAACAGAAATATAAACACATATATAAAGAAAATTATAGGAGGCTGTGCTACTTAATTAAACTTGACCAACTTACGTGAATCAAGGAGTATGGTAGAAAGAGATCAGAAGGTTCTTCCACAACAATGTCCCACGAAGCAAAGAGAAGACAAACTTGAATCAAAACGGAGTGCAGCTGTACATGAATCCGAAGGTTTCTCTTCCACGGACAAACACCAAGACTGCAACAGAGAAGGAGACAGCGCACATCCGATTCAAGGTAGAGGTATATTTATTGAACAATGACACACACGCTAGTAATTAACTCACTAGAAGTAGGTAATAAAACAGAATAAAACGTCACAAAATAAACAACTTCACCAAAAGCAGCAGATGGCAACAACGGAGAGAAGGCGTCTGTCAGGATTCAATATTCAAAAGTTCCCGGCAAAGTGGATAACGATGACACCATTAGAATACGTCACCGAAACCGCCTTACGTCTTCATCTACGGATGCCTGATACAGCCAAAAGTCCTCAACGCGTTTCGCCGGTGGCACCCCGGCTTTTTCAAGAGTAATAGGCTGTAGTAAGTGTGTGTCCTTTTAAACCCTATTGCAAGGTTCCGATTGGTCTCCGATTATGACACATGCAAGTAACAATAAAAAGGGTAAGCGGATAACACTTATAGGTGCGTTAGCATATAATAAAATTGATACAATTGACAATATTTGTTATATATACAAAATGATGCATTTGACACGAATTTGAGCCACAAGAATATTAAAAGAAAAATTAATATTACCACACTTTAATAGCAAAAAATGAAATATTATTAAATATTGTTAAAAAGAATTCATACCTATACAATTCATAACATGTTAAAAAACAATTATGTTCCTACATAAATTAAAATTCATATAAAAAATGCAGAACTATAAAAAGGCTTGGACATCGAGATCCACATTCAAACCGAGCGGAGCCAAACTTTTCAACTTATATATCCAGTCGGTTTCTTTTCTCCTTAGGAGTAATAGCCTGTTACTAGTTCCAGGGGGTACCCAATTAATGATTTGTATGTTTAAATCCCTGGTATCACTGCCATGTACATCAGTAAAGTGGACAGGTACACTGTGGAAAGCTGGATCCCCATTTGAGCACAAAAGGAACGCCAAAATCTGGAGACAAACTCGCTACCCCGGTCCGACACTATCTCCTTGGGTAACCCATGTAAACGGAAGACCTCCCGGGCAAAAATTGAAGCAAGCTCCTGAGCGGTAGGCAACTTCATCAAGGGAATGCAATGTGACATTTTAGAAAAACGGTCAACCACCATAAGGATAACAGTATTGCTATTGGAAACAGGGAGCTCGACAATGAAGTCCATGGAAAGATGTGTCCAAGGACGCTCACCATTAGCAATAGGTTGAAGAAGACCCACAGGAAGATGTTGAGGAGTCTTATTCTGTGCACAAACTAAGCAGGAGGCAACATACGCAGCAACATCAGAACGAAGACCTGGCCACCAGAATTGTCGAGTGACAGACCAAATCATTTTGTTCTTGCCTGGGTGACCTGCGGCTTTAGGATAGTGGTAAGTGTGCAAAAGTTTAGTTAGAAGATTCTCCGGAACAAAACACTTACCACTAGGTTTCTCAGGAGGTGCATTGGTTTGTGCAGCCAGGATCTCCTCTCCCAAAGGAGAAGTCAAATTAGTACGTATGGTAGCTAAAATATGGTCAGGAGGTATAACAGGAGTAGGTACAGACTCCTCCTTGGACAGAGGCGAAAATTGTTGAGAGAGGGCATCAGCCCTAACATTCTTACTACCAGGCAGGTAGGAGACCACATAATTAAACCGAGACAAAAATAGCGCCCATCTGGCCTGTCGGGGCGACAAACGTTTTGCTTCAGATAGATAAGTTAAATTCTTGTGGTCAGTAAGAATGAGCACTGGCACGCTAGTACCCTCGAGAAGATGCCTCCATTCCTTGAGTGCCAAAATTATGGCCAGTAATTCCCTGTCGCCAATTTCATAATTGCACTCTGCTGGAGACAATTTCTTAGAGAAGAAACCACACGGATGCAAGGAACCATCAGGGGTAGGACATTGAGACAAGAGGGCACCTACTCCAGTCTCAGACGTATCGACCTCAAGAACGAAAGGCAGGACAGGGTTAGGATGAGCCAGAACTGGAGCGACAGCAAAGGCATTCTTAAGACTATCAAAGGCATTAATAGCAGTAGGTGACCAATGGAGTGGATCATTCTCTTTACGGGTCATGTCTGTGATAGGTTTGACCAAGGATGAAAAGTTTTTAATAAACTTTCTATAGTAATTGGCGAACCCCAAAAAACGTTGAATAGACCGAAGACCAACTGGGCGAGGCCACTGCAGAACTGCAGATAACTTGTCAGGATCCATGGAGAACTCTGCAATGGAGATAACATAACCTAGGAAGGTTACTTGAGTCTGATGGAACTCACATTTCTCAAGTTTACAAAACAGGCCATTCTCGCGTAGTCTCTGAAGAACCTGTGTAACATCAGAACGATGAGCCTCAAGTGTGGGTGAGTGTATAAGGATGTCGTCTAAGTACACCACAACACACTGTTGCAAAATATCTCGTAGGACATCATTAATGAATTCCTGGAAAACAGCAGGAGCATTACATAGTCCAATGGGCATTACAAGATACTCATAATGCCCGCTCCTGGTGTTAAACGCTGTTTTCCATTTGTGGCCCTCCTTGATCCTAACGAGATTGTACGCTCCTCTCAAATCAAGTTTAGTAAAGACCGTAGCTCCCTTGAGGCGGTCAAAGAGTTCCGTAATGAGCGGAATAGGGTAAGCCTTCTTAATGGTAAGACGATTAAGACCGCTATAATCGATGCATGGTCTTAACTCGCCACCCTTTTTCTTCACAAAGAAGAAGCCAGCCCCTGCAGGAGAGCAGGATTTGCGGATGATCCCCCGCGACAGAACATCGGCAACATACTCCTCCATAGCACAATTCTCTGCAACAGGCAGAGGGTAAACCCGGCCCCGAGGAGGAATGGCTCCGGGTTGCAGGTCTATGGCACAATCGTAAGACCGGTAAGGAGGCAACGTACTGGCATGCATCTTGTCAAAAACGTCTAGGAACTCTCGGTACTCCTCTAGCAACTAAGATACCGGAGAAGTGCACAAGACTTTAACTGGTTTCCGAAGACAAGTGGAAATACATTGCGGGGACCACGACAACATTTCGGACCTGCGCCAGTCGAGACTGGGATTGTGCTTTTGGAGCCAGGGATAACCCAGAACAACCGGAAAATGCAGAGAGTTTATCACCTGGAACTGGAGGGTTTCAAAATGGAGAGCCCCAACAGCCATAGACAACGGAGCAGTCTCGTGAGTAACAAGTGCGGGCTGAAGGGGCCTGCCATCAATGGCCTCAATAGCAAGCGGAACGGACCGAAGCAAAACAGGAATGGAGTGCTTTGATACAAAAGCACTGTCAATGAAATAGCACCGGAGTCAACAAGAGCCTGGGTGACTATGGAGAAGTTCACCCAGGAAAGGACAACTGTGACCAAAGGTTTCTCCTTAAGCGGTTCCGGGGACGAGGATAAACCACCCAAGGTCTGCCCCCCGATAGGACCTTAGGTGTGAGCGTTTCCCGGCCGTGTAGGACAAGACTTCAAAAGGTGGCCCTGTAACCCACAATAGAGGCAGAGCCCCTCCATCCTCCTTAAGGCCCTCTCCGCCGCAGAGAGACGCATGAATCCCAACTGCATCGGCTCAGCAGTACCTGGTGACTCGGGACCAGGAGGCATGGGAGGAGAGGGAGGCATGGGTGGGAACGAACACGTAGGAGACAACGGAACAGGAGGCTTCCGCAAGCGCTCCTTGAAAGAGGGCCTCTCTCTGTGTCTGATATCAATTAGGATCAAAAAAGACACCAATGCCTCGAGATCCTCTGGTAAATCTCTGGCAGCAACTTTGTCTTTAATCGAATCAAAGAGCCCATGGAAGAAGGCGGCAACAAGGGCTTCCTTGTTCGAACCAACCTCTGCGGCAAGCGTACGGAACTCAATAGCATACTGAGCAACAGATCTTGTACCTTGCTGAATGGACATGAGTCGTTTAGCAGCAGAGGAGGAGCGAGCCCGGAACATCAAATACCCTTCGAAAGGAGGCTACAAATTCAGGGTAATTTGAAATCACAGGTTTATTAGTCTCCCACAAGGGATTAGCCCAGGCGAGAGCTCTGTCAGAGAGTAACAAGATGAGAAATCCCACCTTAGCTCTATCAGAGGGAAACGCCTGAGGTAACATCTCAAAGTAAATGCCCACCTGGTTCAAAAACCCTCTTCACTGAATAGGATCGCCTCCATATCGCTGAGGTAGAGGTGCAGAACTGGACATGCTCCTGGTAGGACTAGGTGCAGCAGCGGAAACAGGAGCAGCCATAACTTGTGGGACACTTTGGTCCAAATGTGCAGTGCGAGTCAGCAGGGTTTGCAGGGCTAGTGCAAATTGATCCAAGCGGTGATCCTGTTTATCCACCCTGGAAATGATGGCAGGTAAAGGTGGATTATTAGCACCATCAGGATTCATGGCCTTTGCGTAATGTCAGGATGCCAGGAATCAGACTGAGAGGAGAAGTGCAAAAAATAATCACACCTTTATTAAAAACAAAAAATAATAAAAAGTCGACAAGTCAAATAACAGGCCAGGAGTCAAAACCAGAGCTGGTAGTCAGACAAGCCGAGTCAGGAGCCAAAGCGAATAGTCAGACGAGCCAGAATCAGGAACAAGGAAAACAGCAGAGTCAGGAACAAGCCAGGGATCAGGAACCAGAAAGGACGTCAGACAGCCAGGTAATACACAGGAACTCTCACAAACAAGTCTGAGACAACGCAAAGGCAAAGCATACTGAACAGAGGCCCTTTAAATAATAAGTGATGACATCACAATTCTTAGACTGCATCCTGTCTCACACAGATGATGCACACCAGTCTGGCCATAAAAGGAAGTGCAGGAAATGAGCAGCATCCCCCACAATGCACCAAGTCAGCAAGAGAGGTGAGTAAAATGGCTGCCAGCAGCACATGGCAAACAGGGAAAAAACCCTGACACTCCCTTCCCCTCTCCCTTCCCTCCCTTCCCCTCTCTCTTCCCTCCCTTCCCTCCCTCCCTTCCCCCCTCCTATCCCTCCCTTCCCCCTTCTTCCCTCCCTTCCCCCCTCCCTTCCCCCCCTCCCTTCCCTCCCTCCCTCCCTTCCCCCCCTCCTTCCCCCTCCCCTCTTCCTCCCTTCCCTCCCTACTTTCCCTCCCTTCCCCTCTCTCTTCCCTCCCTCCCCCTCCCTTCCCTCCCTCCTTCCCTTCCCCCCTCCCTTCCCTCCCTCCCCTCCCTTCCCTCCTTCCCCTTCCCTCCCTTCCCTCCCTTCCCACCTATCCCTCCCTTATTTCTTTCCCTCCCTGCCTTCTTTCTCTCAACTTCCTCCCTTGCTCCCTTCTTTCACTACTTTCTTTCCCTTCCTTCTTTCCCTCCCCCCTTTTCTCCTCTCCTTCCCCACTTTTCTCTCTCTCTTTCTCCTTCCCTTCCTCCCTTCTTTGCTTTCCCTCCCTTTTCTCCCCGGCCCTTCTTTTCTCTCCCTTCTCTCAGGGATAAAATGGTATGACATACATGCAATTCAACCCATCTGTATGCAAGTGTTTTGCTAGCCCATTTTCTTTTGAATTGTTATGAAAAAACAAAAACAAAAATCATTTACACAATGACCCAAAAAAATATTAAGGGTAAAAAGGCCTAAAACCTTTGAGGGGCGGAGTAAAATTTTGAGTGCCAGCACAAAATCTAAATACACCACTGGTTAAGGCCCAGAGATCTGAAACGTTTTGTTCTTGCAGGATCGTCAGTACTGAGAGATCCCTCAAATCATTTCTCATAGACAAATTTTAGCTTGAGAGCTGTTTATGTTACTATGCAGGATTATGTATATGAAGGACAGAAACATAAATGACAATATAATGCTCATAAAATGTCCCTAAGGCAAACCTTTAATCACTGGGCCCCTTGTATTAGGTATTATTTGCATATTGTGGCATCTGAGACTCTTCCACTTTTCAGTAGAAAAACTTAAAGGGTCTGTAAAGTGACCATTAAACTTTCTTGATTCAGATAGAACATGCAGTTTTAAACAACCAGTGTACTTCTATTATCTAATTTTCTCACTTCTCTTGTTATCCTTTGTTGAAAAGCATACCCCAGTAGTCTTAGAAGCAGCAATTCACTACTGGGAGCTAGCTGCTGATTGGTGGCTGCCTCTTGTCACTGGCTCCCATTAGTGGCATTGGTGCTCCTTCAACAAAGAATACCATAAGAGTGAAACAAATTTGATAATAGAAATAAATTAGGAAGTTGTTTAAAAGTGGATGCTCTATCTAAATCTCTTAAATAATATATAATAATAAAATATCTATTTTTGATGAACTGGCAGTTGTGAAATCTCCAACATTTTCAAGATGATACTGAATGTACAATTTACAATCGGTGTAGGTTTAGGGCTGGAGATAAGGTTGCCACCTCAGCCATATTTTCCTCATGAATTACGCATGCTGCAGGGTGTGCAGGAATGAACATGTATTGTGTTTCTGGATAGCATTATTCATATGCACTATTCATGTTCCTCCCTGCACAACCAGCAGCATGTGTAACTCATAACTATCCAGGAAAACATGGCTCAGGTGGCAACACTAGCTGGATAGCAGAGTGGGCGGAGCTAGGGAAAGTTGTTGGGCGTGGTCAATACCCCTGTATCATGCTTGATTAACTCATCAACTGCAAGGTGTCCCTAGATTATTATTTTTTTTAAATTGCTGGCTATGTTTTAACACAGTAACTAGATTTGAACTCCAAAATAGTACTGTTCTATGGGGTCAATGATATAAACTTCCCCTGCTCAAAGTTACTTTTTCTCGCCGACTCTTGCAGGGCTGCCCTGGTGGAATGATCGTAAAAAAGGGACAGTCCCTGCGAGTGGCGAGATGGTTCCTATTAAAAGTAATGGAGCTCGCTGGATAGTGATATTTCGCTCCTTAGAGCGAAGTTAACAGGGGGCGCACTTTAAAAATTAAATCCTGCAGCCAATATAAATCACATTACGCTGCTTTCTGCGTATAGAATCTTTAATTTGCTTATATTTTCATATGCATTTGTTTTTCTATTAGGGTATTAAGTATTTGGATTGTTTTGAGAAAAGCTTGCTACCTTTTAGTTGGCGGAAAAAAAACTGTGAGATCTGCAGTGCGAAAATCTTTATAGAATTACGCTTGGATTAGAGAGACATTTTCCTATACGACCATGGAAAGCCCATATTCAGCCCATTTTATATTTCCAAGTACATACTGTATCTCTGTGTGATTTCTGCACATCCAGTGTACTAAAATTACGATTTACGCTATGCATATTTAATTTGATTTATTCATGTGTAAATTACATACACATTGTACATTTTTGTTAAAATACAATTTTTGGTGAAGAATTTCGTTACGATTTTTGATACACCAATTCATTTTTCCCTGCTTTTTTTTTTTTTTTTTTTTTTGAATGGTCCAAATATTTGTTTTGTATGATGTTTAAAATAATAATTTTATTGTGCACTTTTCATATGAAAATGCAGGATACCAGGGAAATAGGCGAGCATTGTTTAGTAATCTCGCTAGCCCAGAGAGCTTTCAATCATCGACCCCCATCGGGGATTAAAAACTAGAACACCTTACTGGCAGTGTATTCTGTCCAATTGTAAAACAATGTATGATTAAGCAAATAATTTAAAAGGCTAAAATAAAGCTTAGTCAACTAGAATTATTTATTTATTTATTTTGATTAACTGTATTAAAAAAACAAGTTACTGGATATTTAAAGAAAAAACAGTAAAGTCAAAATTAAACTTTAATGATTCAGATAGAGCAAGCAGTTTTAATCAACTTTCCAATTTACTTCTGTTATAAAATTTGCTTTGTTCTCCTGGTATCTTTTATTGAAGAATAAAACTAGGTAGTTTCATAGAAGCTCAGGAGTGTGCACATAGGCTGACCATATTGCCGCTTTAAGAAGGAACACTTATGAAAAATACATATGTCAGGGTTCTTATACAAAACATTTCTTTAAACAGCCCTGACATATGTATTTTTCATATGTGTCCCTTTTTAAAGCGGCAATATGGTCAGCCTATGTGCACGTGTCTTTAGTACTCTATGGCAGCAGTGTTTTGCAACATTGTATAACAAAGCTACTAAAAATGTTGCAAAACACTGCTGCCATAGAGTACTAAAGACACGTGCACACTCCTGAGCTCTTATGAAATGACCTAGTTTTACTCTTCAATAAAAGATACCAGGAGAACAAAGCAAATTTGATAACAGAAGTAAATTGGGAAGTTGTTTAAAATTGCCTGCTCTATCTGAATCATTAAAGTTTAATTTTGACTTTACTATCCCTTTAAAGAGATTTTGGTTTCTCAAATCTCAATCACGCATACTCTAATATGTAATAATAGATTTGTTTTTTACAAGCGCATGTGTTGAGGGGAAAAAGGTTTCCTTCCAATTTAAACAAATAAATAATAATAAATTGCAGCCAATACACGTTTTAAGCATATTTGAAGCAAATGTGTCACCTTTTTCTGTATGATATAGTTTTAAGATAACAAAATTGATGTCTTACTGAAAATTACTGGATTAATGTTTTTCATCACGTCATCATATAAAGTTTATAGTTTTGAGACACCCTATTTTCCCTGTGATCACGCTCTAGCTCCCCTTCAGTTTCCAATTTGGTGTATCCCAGATCCGCCCACTATGTACAATTTTGACCTCGGCACCAAGTAAATGAACTTCAGATATAACTACAATTCCCAGCGTTCCTCCTACCAAAGCGGATTATTCTAATATTAACCGCGGGGGTGCTCACCGGATTAAGGTATGGTGTGACTATGAAAGATTGGAGGGCAGTGTGACAATTAAACGGCGGAGAGCCCATAGGCACTGGGGGGATTTGCAAGTCTGTGTATGACCTACCTCCCCGCTGCTTATACAATAGGGCTGGTTACAATTACATAAGGAAAGCTCCATGACACAGTGACACTGATTGTGAGAAGATTGACACATGGAAGGACAGCAGTAACTATAGGGGGAAGGAATGTGGTGTACTATAAGGGTTGAGACATTCTAGGGTCGCTATGTGGAGGGGCAGTAATGTGACAGCTGGTAATTCATTTGAATGGAACTGACGTTTATGAAGTGTCATATGGGAGCATGCCCCCCCCCCCCTACTAGTTAAAGTGACAATGAACACATTGAGACTCAAATATAAAATGTTAAACACAGTAAAACTTTCATTATTTGTTTTGCTCCCTTTTCATGTAAATGAATATATGCTGTCAGTGTCTCCTACATTTTGAACACATTTTGTCAAGCCCTTTGTTGGAGTATTAGCAAACCTACAATGTTTGAACCCCATACAGTGGGGGAGCTTAAAATATTGCTCGGGAGCTGCAGAGAACTGCTGCTTCTGAACCGATACAGTCACTGAGCCAATCATCAATGGTAGTCATACAGCTTGGTCATGTGCTTACTACTGCTGATTGGCTCAGTAGCTGTATTCTTTCTGAACCAGAGCAGTAGTTTAACTATGTGTTTAACCCCACAAAGGTCCCATTGCTGGCTAGCTGGAGCTACAATTACATGTTCTAACAAATTAGAGCATGCCATTTTTGAACTATACTGGCCCTTTATTATTGAAATTTCAAAATGTTTAATGTTTATGAGTGTTATGATATAAATATATTTATAGACAATAATCAACTTCACTAAGATGACATCTGCCAGTAACAAACTGGTGATAACTATAATTTATAATATGCCAAAACAATTTTCATTGTGAATCATCGTATTTTATTGGTGTTTGAGATCTTAATACTTTTTTTCATTTGCTGCAGAAGGCCCAGTGACTGATAGCAAAAGAAAATACAACATGTGTTTACAGACAGAAAGATAGCGTCTCCCACCTCCATAGAACAACTCCCTGCTGGTCAGCGGTGCAGGTGATCAGAATGTCTCTTATGTTGATTGCATGTATCCTAGGGAGACAAGTGACCCATTACTCAAACAACGCATTAAAGGGACAGGAAATACAAATTAAACTTTCATGACTCACAGCATGCAATTATAAACTATTTACTCCTATTATTTTATTTGCTTTGTTCTCATGTTATCCTTTGTTGAAATGGAGCAGCAATGCACTACTGGGAGCTAGCTGGTGATTGGTGGCTGCACCTAAATCGCTCTTTTCATTTACTCACCCAATGTATTCAGCTAGCTCCCAGTAGTGCATTGCTGTTAATTCAACAAAGGATACTAAGAAAATGAAGCAAAATTAATAACAGAAATAAACTGAAAAGTTGTTGCTCTATGTGAATAAATAAATGAAGATTTTTGAGTTTTATGTCCCTTTTAAGTAGCAATGCACTACTTTGACCTAACATTTGGAGAACCAATGACAAGAGACATATGTGTGTAGCCACCAATCACCAGCTAGCTCCCAGTAGGCCAATGCTGCTCCAGAGCCTACTTAGGTATGCAGTTCAACAAAGGATACCAAGAGAATGAAGTACATTTTATAATATATGTGTAATTTGAATAGTGTATAGAGCCCAGAGGTGACGAGACAGTATTCCGCCATGTCACTACACCATTGGTCAAGGATTCCTATGCAAAAACACACCCCCTCATGTCATCACATTAGAATGTTCGGTCATATATTGTTTGAAGACAATTCCGCTAAATAATGAGTCTGTTTGTGGGTTGTTCTATAATGTGGGTGGCATAGTACGAAGCGCAGCCACTTTCATTTTATTTCTATGCCCCTCTAGGATGGTCATCATGGTAAGGAAGGCTCGACGCATTTTGTCCATTGCCTCTGTTGCTCTCGCCTCATCTGGGGCTGTCCTGTATGGATCTCACTACTGGGACCCCAATGATTTTGGGATGGTGCGGATCGGGAGAGCAGTGCTGGCGGTGAGTGTAGCCTCTGCATTTCACATGATTGTTGAACTGTAGCAGCACTTGTTGTTACGTAACATGAAATCTGAAATCTTTGATCAGTGTTTAAATTTGAATAGTCATAAATCTCATTGCAGTTATCCTTGAAACTGACCCTCCCCTATTAGAGACTTCTCTTGTAAATCAAACCTAACAGCAACTAACTCCTTCACCAGAAACTCCCAAAGTGCAATGGACACTAAACTACTGCCTAGAAACCCCCTTATGCAACCACCACTAGCTAAATCCCCAAGAGCTCTACCTGTGCAATTAATCCTATAACCCCTCATATTGCAGTCAACTGCAAATTGTAACCCCAGCCAACAACTACTTAGAGAAATTGACCCTAACCTATATGTACCCCTAGCTTTAAAGGGATATGAAACCCAATTATTTTCTTTCATGATTCAGATAGATCAAGCAATTTTAAGCATCTTTCTAATTTACTCCTATTATTATTTTTCTTCTTTCTCTTGGTATCTTTATTTGAAAAAGCAGGAATGTGAGCTTAGGAGGCGGCCCATTTTTGGTTCAGCACCCTGGATAGCCATGCTGATTGGTGGCTACATGTATATTATAGGGGTACATTTTTAAAGTTGCTTAAAATTGCATGCTCAATCTGAGTCATTAAAGAAAAAAATGGGTTTCATATCCCTTTAACTGCCCCTTAAAATTAACCACTACATAACATTAAACTACCTAAAATTAACTGCTTCAAAATGTATCCCTGAGATTAACCCTCTCTTAATTGTTAACCTTTTATGATTAAGCATCATTTTAAATGATCACTTGTTAAGTTTAACCACAAATTCCACCACTCCATCCCTCACCCCTCCATACTGTTCCCTCACTTGAGCCTCCCTACTGTACCCTCCCTCGAGCCTCCCTACTGTGCCCTACCTCGCTCCTCCCTACTGTACCCTCCCTCTAGCCGAGCCCCCCTTCTGTGACCTTTCTCGCTCCTCCCTAATATGCCCTCCCTCGTGCCGCCCTACTGTACCCTCCGCCGAGCCCCCCCTACTGTAGCCTCCCTTGCGCCTCTCTGCTGTATCCTCCCTTCCCTCACACCTCCCTTGTGCCTCCCTACTGTTCCCTCCCTTAACGCCTCCCTACTGTTCCTTCCCTCATGCTTCCCTACTGTTCCCTCCCTCATGTCTTACTACAGTGCCTTTCCTTGCACCGCCGTACTGTAACCTCCCTCGCGCCTCCCTATTGTGCCCTCCCTTGCGCCTCCTTACTCTGCCCTCCCTCACACCTCCCTACTGTGCCCTCCCTCACACCTCCCTACTGTGCCCTCCCTCACACCTCCAGACTTTGCCCTCCCTCACACCTCCCTACTGTGCCCTCCCTCACACTTCCCTACTGTGCCCTCCCTCACACCTCCCTACTCTGCCCTCCCTCGCTCCTCCCTACTGTACCCTCCCTCGCTCCTCCCTACTGTACCCTCCCTCGCTCCTCCCTACTGTACCCTCCCTCACAACTTCCTTTTGTGCCCTTACACCTCCCTTCTTTACACTCACTCGCTCCTCCCTACTGTGCCCTCCCTCTTACCTCCCTACTGTGCCCTCCCTCTTACCTCCCTACTGTTCCCTCCCTCACACCTCCCTACAGTTCCCTCCCTCGCACCTCCCTACTACACCCTCCCTCGCACCTCCCTACTGTGCCCTCCCTTGCACCTCCCTACTGTGCCCTCCCTCACAAATCCCTTCTGTGCCCTCACACCTCCCTTCTGTTCCCTCCCCCGTGCCTCTCTCCTGTACCCTTCCTTGCGCTGCCCTACTGTAATCTCCCTCTAGCCTCCCTACTGTGCTCTCCCTCACGCCTCCCTACTGTGCCCTCCCTCACGCCTCCCTACTGTGCCCTCCCTCACGCCTCCCTACTGTGCCCTCCCTCACGCCTCCCTACTGTGACCTCCCTCGCGCCTCCCTACTGTGACCTCCCTCACGCCTCCCTACTGTGACCTCCCTCGCGCCTCCCTACTGTGCCCTCCCTCGCGCCTCCCTACTGTGCCCTCCCTCGCGCCTCCCTACTGTGCCCTCCCTCGCACCTCCCTACTGTGCCCTCCCTCGCACCTCCCTACTGTGCCCTCCTTTGCACCTCCCTACTGTGCCCTCCCTCACAACTCCCTTCTTTGCCCTCACACCTCCCTTCTGTACCCTCCAAAGCGCCTCCCCTCTGTTTCTTTTTTCACGCCTATTCCTTTTCTTACAGACAGCCACCATATCATGTGATTACCTTGCTCAGCTGAGACATATTCCCTCTGGGACTGAAGAATACAATGAAATTAAATCACAGGTATAAATGAGAAAGTGCTTTTTACACCCCAAGGACTCTACAGTTCAAATTTAAGAAGCAAAAATATTAGCACTGTTCTGCGCTATCATTGCTTGAGAGCTTTTATTTTTGTGTTCATAGTACAAGTAATAGTCTTTGAATGAATATATATGTTGGATAGTACAGGTGCGCTAAATCCCTCCCATAATAGACTTCTATGGGGGTGCGCTTAACAACTCATGTTGACTATTGCTTGGGTGCTAAGCTGAGGGTACGCTAAAATCAAACGTTAGAGTTCTTCACTTACTCTTAAACTATAATATTGTATTGCTTTATAAGTTTAAAACACTGCACACATATATACGTACACATACATATATATGTACACATACACACACACACATATACACGCACCGGCCACTTTATTAGGTACACCTGTTCAATTGCTTGGTAACACAAATTGCTAATCAGCCAATCACATTGCAGCAACTCAATGCATTTAGGCATCTAGACGTGGTGAAGACGACTTCCTGAAGTTCAAACCGAGCATCAGAATGGGGAAGAAAGGGGATTTAAGTGACTTTGAATGTGGCATGGTTGTTGTTGCCAGGCTGTCTGGTCTGAGTAATTCAAAAACTGCTGATCTACTGGGATTTTCATGCACAACCATCTCTACAAAGAATGGTCAGAAAAAGAGAAAATATCCAGTTGAGC